>NC_041223.1:440718-465751 GCF_002837175.3 Physeter macrocephalus | reverse complement strand
GGTTCGTGCCCCGGTCCGGGAAGACCCCACATGCCGCGGAGCGGCTGGGCCCGTGAGCCATGGCCGCTGAGCCTGTGCGTCCGGAGCCTGCGCTCCGCAACGGGAGAGGCCACAACGGTGAGAGGCCCGCGTACCGCAAAAAAAAAAAAAAAGAAAATACAGGCTGACAGATAGAAAAGCTATGATGTGAGACTTGTATACACGTAGGTATACAGAGGAGTCCATACCTGGGCAGCAGCCGGGCTGAAGGCCACGGCCGTGACCGTGTCCATGCGTCCTGAGGCCCGCGTACCGCAAAAAAAAAAAAAAAAAAAAAAAAAAAAATACAGGCTGACAGATAGAAAAGCTATGATGTGAGACTTGTATGAAACAGAGGAGTCCATACCTGGGCAGCAGCCGGGCTGAAGGCCACGGCCGTGACCGTGTCCATGCGTCCTGCCAGTCTGCAGCAGAAAGTGCTGGAGCTGGTTTTGTACACGTACGCCTAGAAGACAGAACGCACAGGTGTTCCGTATTGCAGACTCGGATGATCCACAAGGAACTGTGCAAAACTGAAGTATGTTCGCCAGCTGATCAGGCATCAGAGCAGCAGCTGGTCAACAAATGCCACCTAAGCCACGGAAGTAACTTCATGAAATGTGCTTTTCTCTTTCCCCTTCTAGAAAGTTTATCATCTTCACGAATTTACTTCATACTTTCTATTTTCTATCATAAGCTTCCACAATACCCTGTGAACAGTTTTAAATATATGTTCATTAGGTGGATGGACCTAGAGTCTGTCATAGAGTGAAGTAAGTCAGAAAGAGAAAAACAAATACCATATGCTAACACATATATATGGAATTTAAGAACAACAACAAAAAAAGGTCATGAAGAGCCCAGGGGTAGGACGTGAATAAAGACACAGACCTACTAGAGAATGGACCTGAGGACACGGGGAGGGGGAAGGGTAAGCTGGGACAAAGTGAGAGAGTGGCATGGACATATATACACTACCAGATATAAAATAGATAGCTAGTGGGAAGCAGCTGCATAGCACAGGGAGATCAGCTCGGTGCTCTGTGACCACCTAGAGGGGTGGGATAGGGAGGGTGGGAGGGAGGGAGACGCAAGAGGGAGGGGATATGGGAACATATGTATATGTATAACTGATTCACTTTGTTGTAAAGCAGAAACTAACACACCATTGTAAAGCAATTATACTCCAATAAAGATGTTTAAAAATATATATATATATGCTTATATTGATGTCTAATTTTAAGGAAAGAGTACAGATTTTGTATTTCAGCCTTACCTGGAAGTCCCAAATTGAGTGAAAATGGTTGGGGTTTTTTTTGTCATTTTCCACAAATTTGAGAGAGAAATGTCTATACTTTGCTTCCTACTAATCAGCTTGGAATTTGAGCAATGCAAATACTTAGAATTTTCTCCATAGCTGTTGATGAAATGAAAAATAAAAACATACATCCCTCTCTAATTGTATTACTATATTAAAAGATATATATCTGGAGTCACCACCGAATGCTTCATTTTAGGAACAAATGCTGGTATCAGGACACCATCCTGATACCACATACAAGGTGGGAGAACTGTTCCAATTATTAAGCAACAAAATGTTCCAACAAGTATTTTCTCAACTCTACTGTGAATTAAGACAAGTGCCACATTGCAGGAGAAAGATCTTGAAGTGGGTTCCTTGTCCCAAAACAATTTACTTTAATGAACCAATGAGTCCTTCAAATTTAGACTTTCCAAGTGATTCTGTCATTGGATAAACAGTGGTTTTGAAATAAAGTCTACAAATAGATGTTTTATATATTTTGAACCAAAGTAGAGGAATAAAATATCTGCCTTTTCCCCTCTGGCCCAAACATGTGTTTATTTGAAACATATATGTTTATTTAGCTCTAAAAGTTGTCACGCAGCTACTGGGGTGAGGTTTCAAGAGAACCTGAGAATGTGCGTTTCTAATGGGTTCCCAGAGGGGACCCCACTTTGAGAACCACCAGGCCAGAGTAACTGTAACAGTTGCACAATATATCACCATCTGCAAAACACTTCACAACAGTTACGTAAATCACAACTGGCCGACTTATGTGCACTTGAAATTATTAATATCCCACATTTTATTGAGGAAACCAGGGCAGGTAGGGAACAAGTTACTAGTACAGCCATCACGTGTCAGACTGATTCTCAACTGGTTTCTCTGACTGAACTTTCTGTTTCACGAGGCTGCCAGCGACAACGCCCTTCCTGAAGGACTCGGGCTTCTCTAGAGGCCCTCTGGTCCCACAAATGCTTCGGAACCATCCTTGCCGTTTCTCACTGACTCAGTGAGGGATGCTCTCAGTAATTTTGGAGGGTTTCTCAGGATTCAGGACTCTCTTCTTGTCTGCTGTTTAGACTGAGTGGACAAGGGAAATTACAGTGACCACACCTCTTTTGCATCCGCTATTTCCAAAGATAAGATATTTGGAACAACACCAAACACTCACTGAACCTAACTTTTATATCAATTTCCTCATGCAGTCCTCTCTACAGTCCTACAAAGAAAACACGATTATTGTCCCGCTTCTACAGACAAGGAAGCCGGGGCTGGAGGTGGGCACTCTTCCCAGACTCCGCAGCTATGGGAGCTGGGACCAGGCTCGACTCCAGGGCTGCCAACTTCAGCGTTTGAACGCCTCACCGGTACGCTGTGCTCGCTTTCCGGAGCCTTTGCCTCTTGCCGTGTGCTCCATATCGTGCAGTGGCTTTGTTTTATCACTGGTCCCCCTAACTGTACTCCGTGTGCACACGTGTGTGCCAAACGGTTGATGCTCGATTGTTCAAATGGTACAGCCACTTTGGAAACCTGTTTTGCAGCTTCCGATAAAATTAAACCTACACCAGCCTTCTGACCCAGCTATGTCACGCCTCTGTATACACCCAAGAGAAATGAAAATGGATGTCCACCCAGAGACTTGTACAAAACTGCTCATAGCAACTTCATTCAAAAAAGTTAAACATACAACTACTTTATGACGTATCTATAAATTGTACGTCAATAAAATTATAAATTTTGGAGGAATATAGTGCAAATTACTACACACACACACACACACACACACACACACACACACACACACACACACACACACACACACACCCTCTAGATTCCAAGCTACAGAGGGCAGGGAAAAGCAGATTCATAATCACCACGGACTGAAAAGCACCAGATCCGAACTGAAGTGAGGCCCGGCCCTCAGCAGCAGGTGTGGAAGGGAAACGGCTCACTGTTTCCAAGCTTCCGGTGACGAGCAGGTCTGCAGGTGACGCCCAGCAGCTGCTGAGCATTCGGGAAGCAGGAAAGAGGCCAGTGTCACAGACTGTGACGTGCGTTCAACTTGTGACGGGGGGAACAGCTCAAACCACAAAAGTGTTGAATTTACAACAGAAGATGTGAGAAGAGGAAGACGAGTCGAAGAGGAAGTAGACAAGCGTCTAAAGAGAAGCCACCAGAGCAAAGGATTTCAAGGCATAAGAAAAGGGTGGGGACAGAGGCCTGGAGGTAACCGGGTTGGTGTTGTGACTTGTCAGGAAGCGTCTCAGTGGATACATGACGGACACAATTACAAAAGTAAGTTACGTGCAAGCCTCCGGCTTCGGTTAGTATTTTTAGGCCCCAGGGAACTTGCCTGTGGCTAATGGAAAATGGGATGAGAAGGAGACAGAAAGTTCTCCGACATAGCAGCGTGCCGGGCAGGGCGAGAGTGGATGTGCCAGGCACCGTGCAGCGCCAGCCCGCGGGGACACGGCTGCGCCTGCTTCCTGCCCTGAAAGACCTCGAACAAGGAAGAGTGCAGACGCACAGCCGACGGGGTTGACGGGCAAAGAGCAGCTCTGAAAACCAGAAGGCAGGGTTTGCGGCTCATCGGCTTCCATTATATAATTATCTCCTGCTGAAAAGTCCTTCCTGAGTCTCCTCGTTTTCACCTGAATCTAAATGGGAACCAACACTAGCTTGTATTTGCATATGGAACCTCAAAATGCACATAAGGTGACACCATAATATTTACCGTGAAGGAAGTCTAGGTAAGGGTTATTTAAGAAACAGGCCTTCGCGTTCTATATGAAAATGGTAGTAAATGAAACATATCTTTTCACCCAGAAGGTTCTTGAGTCAAATGAAAACAGCAGTTTGCAGCTCCAAATATCAGAAATATTTTATTAGATACGCACTTGTCACGAGCTGTACTTCCACAGAGTGGCAACGATCAGTCCAAAGGGACAAATGTGCTTTATACAAATGGTGGAAAAGTAAGAAAGAATCCTGCAAATGATTCAATTTCATTACAATCCATGGGGAAAAAAAAAACGTTTTAAGTAGAGGTAATAATAGTTAGTTGATTCATGAAGCAACTTCTTCCTCATCAAGGAGAAATGTTTTAGCTAAAACATACTAAGAAACAAAAGAAACTTGAAATAAAACCTGTATAGAGTAAATGTTACTCTGAAACTAAATCAAGCCCTGAGAAAAGGGGTGAGAAAAAAGAAAGCAATATTTTTTCAGGCAAAAAATGAGGATGTGGTACAAACCAAACAGGTGCTGGAATAATGCTTTACTGTTCAAAAATATTTTCACGGGACTTCCCTGGTGGTCCAGTGGCTGGGACTCTGCGCTCCCAACGCATGGGGCCCGGGTTCGATCCCTGATCAGGGAACTGGATCCCACGTGCCGTGACTAAGAGTTCTCATGTCGCGACTAAATACCCTGCGGGCCGCAACGAATCCCGCGTGCTGCAACTAAGACCAGGCACAGCCTAAATAAATAAATATATATTTAAAAAAAATATATATATATATTTTCACAAAAATTGTAAAGGACTGAATGTACTACTGAAAAAGATCGATGTTTTGCAAACAGGACTAGACCAGTTCATTATGACTATTTTGTAATTCTGTGGAACCATGTCCATGAAGATGAAGTGCCTTTCATTTATTCATCTCATAGGGCCCTAACATGTGTCCTTCATTTTTCCTTTCCCCGAATTATCCCCATAGAAAAAAAGAGAAAAAGAATTGCAAACAGAAGTTAATTCTATATTTCTGAAACTTCATAATAGTGATATTGTCCACAGGGGAATCAACTATCATACTATGGTCATTTACTTTGCTTTTTAAAATATTTCCAGAAATGATATTTCTCAGAACTGTGCACCTTTCTTCAGATCACTGAATTTTTATTAAAAAAATAATAATCTTTTCTCAGAAGACCAAAATGTTCAAGGTTTAATACAGAGCCTTATTTAAAATCACAGAGACAGAAACACTGCCTACTTCCAGTAGGAAGCAAAGACTACATTAGAAAATGTTAGTGACATCGTTCTGGGCTCTCCTGTCAGGTTTGAGGCGGACACACAATCTCCTTCCCTCCTCAAGCTCCATCAACCTCTGGCAACAGGAACTATGACAAATAAAGTGACAGGTTCTGCAGCCCCCCCCCCCACTTCCTCTTGCAGAGAGCGTGCCAGCAGATCACCTGGAATGGCACCGACCACTGGTCTACAGGTTCTGCAGCCCCCCCCCCACTTCCTCTTGCAGAGAGCGTGCACAGCAGATCACTGGAATGGCACCGACCACTGGTCTAACCGCTAGTATCACGTACCTAGGGGAGTAGCAGCCTTAATGGTCTGGATACAAATCCTTATCAACTTTAGTTCTAATAACAGCCTGGTCTTTTTCAGCATCTTTGGACCTATGATCAAATATACAACTAATTATCTGTAAGTATCCATTAGTTCATTCGTTCATTTTGATTTCTTTGAAAATACAATCCTACAGTGAAACATCGGGGCCAAAGGGTCTGGCCAAAGAGTAGCTTCTATCAACCCATAGCTTTGCCGTTATCCCGACGAAGTCATCACGGTGTAATCACAGCTTTCTCTACAGTCAGATTCAAGCAATATTTCTCAAATGCACCCGCGAACATGTATTACTTCCTTTTACCCTACAGTAGGCACTGGAGTGTGCTGCTGCAGATGAAAAACACTACGGGTCAGAGAATCAGCGGTTCCCAAACGTACAGAGCTGAACAGGACGCAGACGCAGGCTTCTCCTGACCCGAGCGGCTCCCCTCCAGCGCCTGGCCACTGCCCTCCAGGAGGCCGGCAGAGGGGACTCACGCATCGGTGAAGTCAACATAGTCCATGTCCCATATTGTTTCCAATGCCCGTGCTTGCCTTTTGATTTCGAAAAATTGCCAATATTTACAAAAGTACAAAGAATTATACAAGCTCCATCTATATATAACCCAAATCCAACATTATCAAGATTTTGCTCTACTTGCTTCAGCTACCATCTCTTTTTTCTTTTTCTTTCTAGTTTTTTGGGGCGAAGAATTATGAAGTATTTTGAAGCAAATTGCAAAGATGATGGCCTATGTATTTTGTAAGTATCTCTAAAAATATGGACATTTTACACATAACTATACTTCCATTTTTATATCTAACTAAAATAATACTTCCCTGCTATTTACTACCCAGTAAATAGCAATAATTTCCCAATGTTCTCAAGTGTCTTTTCACAATTATTTTGGGCCAATCAGAATCCAAACAAGATCTGTACATTGTTTTGACGTCTCTCTTTTACTTTGGAGCCATCTTCCTCTGCCTGCCTCTTTTTTCACGCCATCCACATGCTGAAGAAACTGGACCAGTGTCCTGAAGGATGTTCCATATTCAGGATCTGTCTGTCTGCTTCCTTGTGAAGCCTTTCAACGTGTTCCGTTATCCTGTGTATTTGCTGTAAAGTCAGAAATTACCTACAAAGACTCAGTTAGCTCAGGCTCACTTTTTCACAGGACTACTTCCTGGTGAAGCCTAACGTGGTGTGTGCCTTTCCACACCTCAAGTCTAAACTGTTCCACTCAGTGATGTTAACACTGGCCAGAAGGTCCAGCTTGCGACAGCAAGACACTCCCCGGGAGAATTTCCCATCAATCTTGTTTCTAACGGTAGTAACAACATTTAACATGAGATCACCCTCTTAACAAAGGTTCACATACACAATACAGTGCTGTTGACCTCAGACACAATGTTTACAGAGAGTCCCAGACGTCCTCATCCTGCATAACTAAAACTCCGTGCCTTTTGGCCAGTATCTCCCATTCCCCCCACCCCTAGCTCCTGGAAACCACCCTTCAACTCTCTGCCTCTATGAGTCTGACCACTTTAGACTCCTCATATAAGTGGAATCACGCAGTATTTGTCCTCCTACGACTGGCTTATTTCACTTAGCATAATGTCTTCAAGGTCATCCATGCCGCCCCATATTGCAGGATTTCCTTGCTTTTTATGTCTGAATAACATTCCATTATATGTACTTATCACATTTTCTTTATCTATTTATCCATCAATAAACATCTGGATTGTCTCCTCATTGTGGCTATTGTGAATAATGCTGCAATGACACAGGAGTACAAATATCTCTTTGAGATCCTGATTGCAATTCTTCTGGATAAATACTCAGGAGTGGAATTGCTGAATCACATGGTATTCTACTTTTAATTTTTTGAGGAACCTCTACACTGTTTTTATAGTGGCTGCACCATTTTACATTCCCACCAGCAGTGTAAAAGGGTTCCAATCTCTCCACATCTTCGCCAACACATTATCTTGTTTCCCTGATAACAGCCATCCTAACAGGTGTGAAGTGATAGCTCATTGTGGTTTTGATTTGTATTTCCCTGATGATTAGTGATTTTGAGCATCTTTTCATGTACCTGTTGGCCATCTGCATGTCTTCTTTGGACAAATGTCTATTCAAGCTGCCTGGGAGTCATTGATCTTTGTGATCTTTATCTGACTGTTTCATCTACAAATGACATTTGCTAAAATCAGTTACTTCATTTGAGATTGCAAGAGGGTGATTTTCTAATTCTGCCATTCATCCCACTTGTCTGGAATTTGTCTCTAAAACAGAACTTTTCCTCTTCAAATTGAGTATTTGGTTTAACTTGAAACATAGTTCAAACAGGACAGGCAAAACAAATGCTTAATCCTTTCCCCTTAAAAGACATGCTTCTGAGTAAGGAATTGGTACCCTACTTACCTCCCAGTGAGGACCAATCAGGTTCTGTTTTATGTTTGTCTTTGTTTTATTTATCTCCTTTGTAGAATGGCATTTTTAAAATCATGGGATTTTAGACATAAAATGATTTAAAATCAATTGCAGTCATTATTCTTTTGATGCTCAACTGGGCCTTCTCTGGCCAATAGCCTTTGATGTTCCCTCCTGTGGCCTATTATATGACCCTTTCCTTTTCAATTTCTTCCTTTCTTTCTGGCACAACATGCTCCTGGTTCCTCTGCAACAGACCTGCAACCAGCTCTTCACCCAGAAAACTCCGGTTTCCACGATGGGGAACAGCATTGAGAGACTGCACTGAGGAGGGTCTTAGGAATGTCCATGCCTCTGAGCATTTTCAGTGGCCAGAGATGGGAAACACTCACCTGTCTTTATATTCGTGCACCAGTTTCACAATGTTTTAATTAGAGAGTCTTTCTTTTTATTATTATTTATTTTCTTTCTTTCTTTTTTTTTTTTTTTTTTTTTTTTTGGCTGCATCCGGTCTTAGTTGTGGCACGCGGGATCTTCGTTGAGGCATGCAGGATCCTTTTTTCTCGTTGCAGCACGCAGGCTTCTCTCTAGTTGTGGCGGTGGGTTTTCTCTCTCTAGTTGTGGCACGCTGGTTCCAAGGCACGTGGGCTCTGTAGTTTGCAGCACAGGGGCTCTCTCTTTGAGGCACACAAGCTCAATAGTTGTGGCGCACGCTTAGTTGCCTCGCGGCATGTGGAAATCTTAGTTCCCGGACCAGGGATTGAACCCGCGTCCCCTGCTTTGGAAGGCGGATTCTTTACCACTGGACCACAGGGGAAGTCCCTAGAGAGTCTTTGTAATACGTTTTAATACCTAGTAGAGCACAGTCCCTTAACATAATGCTCTTTTTTCCAGGGTGTCTTGACAATTGTCACTTGTTTCCAACAACTTTACAATGAAACTGCCTAGCTACAGGGAAACCTATTGATATTTTAATTGGGGCAGTGTTAAATTTACATATTACTTATACAGCACTGACTTCTTTATCAGGTTGAATCTTCCTCTCCAAGAACAAGATAAGACTTTATATTTCTAGGGGGAAAAATCAAGTTTTCTTCATATAGGTTTTGCAGAATTCTTGCTACATTTACGCCTGAATATTTTATCCTTTTTAAGGCTCTTCTAAATAGACTCTCCTCTTCATTATATCTTCTCACAGGTTATTGTTTTTATACATAAAGACCACTGAATTCCAAATATTAACTCAAATCTTACTATTAATACTTTCTTGAATTATTTTATTGTTCACAATGCCCATTAATTTTCTTGGGTTTTCCAGATATGCAATCTTAACATCTATGAATAAAGATAAACTATTCCTTTTCAATTATAATGTCTCCAATAAAGCTGTCTTGCCTAATTCCATAGGTAAATACCTCCAATACTCCAAAATAGTAGTAGAACTAAAGGGCCTTGTTTCTCTGTTCCCAGCCATAGAATGCCTCTAATCGTTTCTCATTAAGATGCTGGCGTCTGGAGTGAGATCATCATTTTATCATTTGAAAGAAGCATCATAGGTGTTTTATCAGAAACGAATGTGGAATTTTGTTGAAATGGCTTTTCTGCATATATTAAGATGGTCATACCAGTTAAAATATGCATTTATTAATAGAGTTCTTGATATTGAACCATCCCTGAATTCCATGAACACTGATTTTTTTTTTGTTTCTGCTTTACCTTCTTTGTTAAAAGTAAGGTATATGTGTTTTCTTTAATTCCCTTCAGCTCATTTGCAAATATACTGTTCGTTTTCATCTGCCTGGAAAACATATTTTTCTGGTGTGGTCTCATTGTCTGTGGGTGTTTTTTTTGGTTCATCCTTATTTTTTTGTAGTATAAAAAGCACATATTCAGAGTTTGTTTGACATTGTGAAGGTTCTTCAATGCCACACAAAAGATACTTAGTCTATATTATATATGATATTGGATATTTTAAGCAGAAAAGCATCATTATCAGCAATAATTTGTTTTCCAGCCATTAAAAGAAGTTTGTTAAAGTCTCCCATTATGATTGAGGATGTTTCCTTTTCTCTTTGGAGTTTATATTACTTTTGCTTCATATATCTTGAAACAATGTTATTGGGTGCATAAAGATTTAGAATTACAACATTTTTATATAGATTGTCATCTTCATCATTGTTAAATGTCCCTCATTATCTGTAGTAATGCTTTAATCCTGAAAGTCTACTTTACATTTAAGTATTCTCACATCAGCTTCATTTCCCATGTTTCTACTTCCAATGTTTTTGTGTTAATATTCTTAATTTCAGTTACTATATTTATCAGCTCACTTGCATGTATGTTGCATAAAAGACAATGGAGATAAAAAATTTCAAGAAAATTCAATGTACACAGTTGACTGCATTTGGTCCTCTAAGAATAGATTCATACTTAAGTTATCTCATGAATTTCTTAGGTAATATACAAGTAGTGCTCAAGCCTTTGAAGCAAACATTTTTCACATCATCAACTACCTCATTTAGAGATGAACTCAAGAATCTATCATAACAGATGACAAAGATGTCAAAGGAGCATGTTTAGTTAGTTATAAACTAGTAAACTTTTAGAATAACTTTTCCTATTTCAAAGTTCCATAAAACAGTCTTTAATATTCTTAAATTCCATTATCACCAGTTAAATGGAATAAGGGGAAAAGTTTAGAAAATAAAGTGAACTTTCAGTTAAATTGTAATTTTTTTCCAAATGAATGTTATGATTTCCTTGAATTTTTGGAAATTTCTTTATGTCTTTTTGTTTAGATAACCCTTATAGACCAGGAGTGAGTTGAATTGTGTCCCCCAAGATGATATATCCAAGTGTTAACCACCAATTCCTGTGAATGATTTGGAACACCTGAGCTTATTTGGAAGCAGGATCTCTACAGATGTAACTAAGTGTTGTAAGATCAGCTTGGGTTTAGGGTGTCCAATGATAGCCTCCTAATATGAGAAGGGAGAGGGGATTTCAGATACACAGAGGAGACACACAGGGAAGACGGCTGTGTGGAGACAGAGGCAGACCCTGCAATAATAACCCCAAACTGAAGAATGCCCAGGATTGATGGCCACCACCAGGAGTGGAAGAGGCACAGGACAGATTCTCCCTCAGAGACTCCAGAAGGAACCGACCCTGCCAGCACCTGGACTTTGGACTTCTGGCCTCCAGAACTGTGAGAGAATAGATTTCTGCTGATTTAAGTTGCCAAGTTTGTACTAATTTGTTACAGCAGCCCCAGGAAACGAATACAAAACACACCACAGGCAATTAGTGCAATGATTAATAAATGAATAAAGAAATACATTAATTAATGATTGGTATTTAAAGTACCAGACTTCAATTAAAAAAAAACACCGTGAAGGCCTGTCATACCTCGTGTGTGACTGTTATTAAAATACCATTGCTATGTGATAGTCTCAAAACACTGGGCCATAGTCAAGCTTAAATTAGATTTCTGTACTAACATGCAGCAGTAGTAACCATCTCCACAAGAATGAGTGTAGACTCTTTGCTTAAAGACCAACACATGCACCATGGAAGCACATATATGCTTATCCTCAGCACAAGCCACATATCGGCCGCAAGCACTAAAAGCAATTCCACACGCGTAGCAGCGCTTTGGATGTCCTTCAAAATGGCTCTCACGCTTATGAGGAAAAAAAGAAACAACAGGAGAACAAATGATTTTTCAATTTTTAACATAAATTAGGAGAAAGATACTGACTTGTTGCTTTTCTTCACAAAATTGAGCAAACTAACAGTAAAAAACATTTTTATAGGTGAGGATTATTAAATGGTGAGCAAGTTATTCTGGAGACCTTTAAAAATAATTAAAACACTTTTTAAAATCATAAATTCACAAAACAACCAACCTAACATAAAATAAAATTTTTATATATGAAGAGTATATAAATGTCACACAAAATAGAAACAGGGGGTTTATACTTGTTTAGTGATTGAAGAGAAAAGCAGAGATAGTCTGCTAATGCTGTCCCTGTGAATATATATATATGCACACACATATATAAATAGATTTAAGTATTCTATTTTGTTAGACACATTATATAGTTAATGACTGTCTGCCATAATACAACAATCAATCAGAACATTTTTAAAGAAGAGAATTATGTATATATAATATATGTATCATGGTGTGTGTGTATATATATATATTTTTTGTATACATATATATACCTCTGTTATATGTATGTATCACTGTGTGTACATATATATTTGTACACATATATACATCTCACTGTAATATGTATCATTGTGTGTATACATATATGTGTGTATATACATACACCTCACCGTTGCATGTATGCATCACTGTGTGTATACGTGTGTGTGTATATATATAAACACATCTCACTGTTACATGTATACATCACTGTGTATATATAAACATATTTGTGCACACTTATATATACCTCTCACTGTTACATGTATATATATATTTGTGCACACATATATATACCTCTCAGTTACACGTATGCATCACTGTGTGCATACATATGTATATGTATACGTACGCATATCAGTGTTACATGTATGCATCACTGTGTATACATGTGTGTACATATGTGTTTATACATACACGTGTCACGGTTACATTATGCATCACTGTGTGTATACATATGTGTATACACGTCACTGATACATGTATGCATCACCGTGTGTATACATGTGTGTGCATACACGTGTCACTGTTACATGTATGCATCACTGTGTGTATATACACGCATCACTGTTACATGTATGCATCACTGTGTATACATATGTGTGTGCATACATGTCACTGTTACATGTATGCATCACTGTAGTCTAACAGCTAAGTGATCGATGACCTCCCTGTCATTTCCAACACTCAGGAGTCACATGTAACAGAGGAAAGGCCAGCACCTGCTTTTTTATCATTCCGAATTATGTGACCTTTTCTGTGTATAAATCAGACTTTTCTCAGATTGGTCAATGTGAATAGATTCACCACAACCTTGTCATATTTGGAAAAACGAGATCAAGCTGCATTTACAATGAGCTTTAATAAAAATACATTTTATACGGTCTCTCTAGCCTTGGCCCCAACTGCAATGTGAAAGGAGCCTTACCTCAGGGCCCTCAGGTCCCAAAGTTTTACCCCATCACCAATGGCTGTGGTTTTGCAAAAAGATTGTAAACCTGGGATTGCTGGGTCATAAATGACCTGTAATCGTAAGGGGAAAAATCAAGATGTATTATTTTGCAGGCTGAATTAATAAATGCTACACTAATTATATCTAACAACACTGAATCTAAAGTAAGAAATTAACAAAAAGCTTTTTTTTCTTATTTATAGAAATTTCAGAACTGGACTCCAAAAACTTCCTATGAATAATTGCTAATGGTACATTCTGACCTCAAGAAGTATTGATGTACTTTTTCTCTATATGTAATGCCACTGAAAGATATAGAACTACAAATGGTAAAAGATCAAAAGACTAATAATAATGCACCAAAATTTATGTTTTTAAAGTATAGGTCATAAACCATATTCAATAAATTATCTGAAAGATGGCCTTACTAAGGCATTTGAAGTTTGAGGTCAGTCATTAGTTTTCTGATTATCAAACCCTGAGACACCCTGAGCAGGTGCCTGTGATGATGACTTGGGTGAAATCTAGCTCGTGTCACCGCAGACGCTGATCCTTTTGAGGACCTGACCATCTGGTCACCAGAACCCTCTGGCACTCTTGCCTTCCCCGTGCTGCCATCAGAAGAAATGCTGTCACAACTTTAAATATCTCATAGATTGAAACTGAACTGAACTCCATCTACAGATTCATTTGGCCCCAAACATTACTTAAATAGAGTGCGGTTCATAACAATTTCCATCTTCCTTCTATGTCAAGAATATCCAAATATTAAGACAAATTTAATGAAGTATATCCAGAAGCATTTATGCTTAAAGTGTACACATGCCTACAAGTGATTCTTCATTTGCAAACAGGAAATAAAGGCTTATATAAATTTGATAATAAGAATAACAAACAAATATACACTGAGTCTTAACTCTAAACACTTTACTTTTCATCCTCTTAACAAACTTGTGGAGTATAAACTATTTTATACTCATTTTCAGAGGAAAAACATGACACACAGAGGGGTCCATTCATGGCCACACAGCTACTAAGATCAACACAGCTTAGTGTTCCACAAACTGAGACTAGGTTAAGATAGCTCATCACATAAAAACAACAGACACTGGACAAACATTTAGAAATTATCTACTAAATGTTAGGCACTCTGCAAGGCCCTGAGTATAAAAGAACAATGCACAGATCTAGTTTAATAGACAGATGAGTGTATAGTTACAAGAGCTTACAATATTACTAGTTTCTTGAAACTGAACAGTAACAAATGGAAAAAAATAATAATAAATAAACCAGAAACAATATACAGTGGTCAAACCTTTCAAGGGGAAAAAAAAAGGATTAAAACAATTTTCTGATCAATCCAGTAGAGGCTGAAGTGGAAAAAAATGAAGCCAAGAAAATTCATGATAAATAGAAAGTACTTAAGTTTTTTTAAAAAAGATTGAAGAGGAAAACAAAATAAGATCAAATGATGAGTCATCATAATAATTTCAAACAGACTAAACTCCACAGAGATTCAATAAAAACACTTAAATACATTAATTTTAAAGGTTGAAAGTGAACGGTGGGGGGAACAACAGCATACGCTAAGTACAAGGAAGGAAGATTGATTGTATAAGTACTAGAAAAAATAGATAGAAGGCAAAGTACACCTAATTAGAAATAGTTTCTGAAAGTGATAAAAAGAACAACTGCACATAAAAATGTATGACATCTGAACTTAAACAGACCTAATAACATGGCCTGTAAATATGTAAAGCAAAAATTCATAGACTACAAGAAGAAACTGATATAATTTCAATCACAGAGGGAGATGCTAATACATTTCTCTCACTAATTAAAGAAACAAGCACACAAAGATTAGAAAAACTTCAATAATTTAATACAATTAATAAGGTTGGGTCAATGGACATCTATGCAGACACACACCCAGTAGTTAGCAAGAGAACATGCTTTCTGTACACACATGTAATGTCTATAAAAATGAACCAGAGAGCCAAGTTTCTCAATAAATACAAAAATCTCAACCAATACCAAGAAAATTAGTGTTATATAGAGCACGTGCCCTGAACACAATGCCATAAAATTAGGAATCAGTATCAAAAAATAATTACCAAAAAATTAGTTCATATATGTGGAAATCTAAAAGCTCAAACCTAAATAAAGCCTGGGTTGAAAAAAATCAGAAAATATTTACTGCTAAATAATAAAATGCCATGTGCTAAAACTGGCAAATTACAACTAAAGCAGCATTCAGAGGGAAATTTATAGGCTTAAATGCACATGTAAGAAATGCACAAAAATGGGTCGATTCATACACATAATGTGGAGCGAAGATGAGGTAGCACAGGACACACACAGGTCAGTGCCATTATGGAAAGGAGTGCACACACTTAAAGAGGGCAGTGTATATTTTTGAAATGACACTTGGGAAAGATTCACACCAAATTCAGCAGGGGTCAGAATGAGAGAGAGGGTAGTTCTACCTACATCAATAATCATTTCTTAAAAAAAAAAAAAAGCAAGACCTAAAGCTAATGAAGCAATCTATTTTAAAGCAATTATATCAATTTAAGTGACTATTATTTCTGAGAATCTAAAGTTTTTGTGTGACAAAATAGTTTCATTAAAAAACTATTTAACCGGGCTTCCCTGGTGGCGCAGTGGTTGCGAGTCCGCCTGCCGATGCAGGGGACACGGGTTCGTGCCCCGGTCCGGGAAGATCCCACATGCCGCGGAGCAGCTAGGCCCGTGAGCCATGGCCGCTGAGCCTGTGCGTCCGGAGCCTGTGCTCCGCAACGGGAGAGGCCACAACAGTGAGAGGCCCGCGTAACGGAAAAAAAAAAAAAAACTATTTAACCATAATTCAAAAAGAGTCATGTACCACAATGTTCATTGCAGCTCTATTTACAATAGCCAGGACATGAAAGCAACCAAAGTGTCCACCGACAGATGAATGGATAAAGAAGATGTGGCACATGTATGCAGTAGAATATTACTCAACCATAAAAAGAAACGAAATTGAGTTATTTGTAGTGAGGTGGATGGACATGGAGTCTGTCACACAGAGTGAAGTAAGTCAGAAGGAGAAAAACAAATACCGTATGCTAACATATATATATATGGAATCTAAGAAAAAAAAATGTCATGAAGAGACTAGGGGTAGGACGGGAATAAAACACAGACCTACTAGAGCATGGACTTGAGGATATGGGGAGGGGGAAGGGTAAGCTGTGACGAAGTGAGAGAGTGGCATGGACATATATACACTACCAAACGTAGGGGGGTTAGGGTGGGTGGGAGGGAGGGAGACCCAAGAGGGAAGAGACGTGGGAACATATGTATATTATAACTGATTCACTTTGTTGTAAAGCAGAAACTAACACACCATTGTAAAGCAATTATACTCCAATAAAGATGTTTTTAAAAAAACACTATTTAAACCCTTACGTATTTTTTAGCTTTGCAATTCAAATTAGCTGTCTTGTATTACATATTTACATCATAAAAAAATGCAAATGCAAAATCTCATTCAGACACAGAAAAAAAGAATAGCCAATCGGATTTTTTTAATATATAAGGAAAAAACATCTGCTACAATTCTTAAAGATATCAATAAATCATAAAAAAGATTTACGTACTTTCATTCTAAAAATAAGCCATTTAATGATATAAAACATAATTCAAAAATATGAAAATACGGCCCTCACTTTTTTGTGAACTGGATGATAAAACGAGTCAAATTCTGCCTGTCCAACACAAGGAGCCAGCTAGAGGGGTAATTCTCAGAAGAGATCATGACAATGCAGCAGGTGCTTGCAAGAGCATCACTGACGCATGATAAATGTGGCTACGCTTGTCAATAAGCTTAAAAGAAACTAGAAACGACCTATTTTCTGTTTTACTGGAAATAGGACATTTGGGCCAATTGTGATTTGTGCTTCCCCTGAATTCGGACTTGCAGGATGGCAGGTCTTACGGGGCTGTGGTTAGTTGGAACCCTTTGATGTACACTGCGAAACTGAACAGAAATTTAAGAGAAGTTTAAGAAAACAAGCTATTGAAACATGGCGTAAACCTCCGTAACCTTAAACTCCTGTCCTTTCATTCCATCGTATACCATTCAGATGTTTATTTTCAGGAAGTAAAACCAGTTACTTTCCCATCAAAACCCCTCAGAACTGTTTTTCCCAACCTAACACCTCTCATCCAAGAGCACGCCACGGTGAGTCCTGGAATACCACACTCGGCACTGAAAGACCCAGGGGTCTGCGGTGACTCGGGCCCCCGGCCAGTCCCTGAGTGAGCAGCTGCCCGGCACAGAGGACATCCTCAGCCATTTCCTAAAGCAAATGCATACACACATGTACATATACACAAAGGTGCACGTGCACATGCACGCATAAAGCCTACACATGTGTGTGCACGTGCATATGTACATGTGTGTACGTGCATGTTACACGGATATACACATATGTACCCACACACTGGCTTTAAGGCAGGAGTTGTTGAAATAAACACGGACAGAGTAAACCACCCTGGGTTATTTCGACTGAATTTTTTTACAGAGAGAAAAGACAAGCACTTGGAAAACCAGATCTTGACAAAACTAAATCTCCTCCAAGTTTCATGTAAAATCCACTCTTACTCATTATTTTTGTCAGAGCTATAAAAACAGGGAGCCTTTAAAAGAAATAAGTCACCTCTTAAGGTGCATCTCCTCGAAAGGGCGCTGCAGGGTAAGTCGTGCAGGGAGAGGCTCCCGGCGCCCGGCCCTGGTCTCTGCGGGTCCGCCGGCTGTTCCTGGCCTCCTCCCGAGGCGACCGGCGGGCTCTGCTCGCAACCGAGCCGCACCCAAGCCGCCCCTGGAGGAAGCAGCGCACAGCCTGACCGGGGCGCAAGGACAGCTCTGCTCCGCTAGGGCCGGGAAGAGCCCCGCGGGCACGTGCGGGACAGGCGCGCTGGGCGCTGGGCGCCCGCGCCTGCCGCCCAGGGACGGAGGCGCGCGTCGCAGCCACCCCCCCGGCGGAAGTGACACCAGATCCAGGCCGAGCCGGCCCCGGCCGAGTGCGGCGAGACACAGGAGCTCGGCTCCCCGCGTAGGACACCCAGCCGCCTTCATCCGAGAGGGCAGCTCACCAAGACCACACCCCCGGCCCAGGCCACGGGTCCCTCCTGCCTGAGGCGAGGCCCCCGACGGCTCGGCTCGGCGCTACGAAGGAGGTGGCGCCCCAGCCTGGTCGCACACTGCGCCACGGACCGAGGAGTTGAATGTGAACGAACAGCGTTTGGGGAAAAAGGCAATTTGGAAGGGCAAAAAAATGTATTTAAAATGCCAGAATGCCAAAAAATAAAACGTTCCCGGGGAGTTAAAGGGACCGTGATTGACCCCTGCTGAGGTTCCAGCAGAAACAGACTCACAGGCGCCTTTACGTCAGGGCCGTGGAGACCCTGAGGCAGGAGAGACCCTCCCAGGGCCCCGCGGGCAGACAGAAAGGCGCCTCGGCGCCACGCAAACGGGCCCCTGAAACCGCCCGCGGCAGCCCTCTGCGCTCTGACTATGCAAGGCATTTCTGAGCGCCAGCCGTAGGCCAGCCAGGCACGGCTCTGTCCTCGAGGAGGTCGGGGTCCCAGGATCTCCCGGGGAGGGTGAATCACACACGCACGGAGAGCTTTAAGGAGGCACGGCCGCCGGGCAAAGGAAGGCCCCGATTCCAACCAGGCAGGCCGGGGCGGCCTCGTGGGACGGCGGCGGGGCCAGTCTTGACACAGAAGCAGGAGTCTGCCGCTGGTCCAGGCCATGGAGGCAGGTGGTGGGAGGTGCGGTCTGGCCATCCGCCAAGACCTCCCGGGGGAGTGCTGTAGACGCGGAGGATGTGAGCTCGTCTGTGTGCTAGAAACAGCTCCCCGAGGCTGGACGGGAAGAAGCCGGCGTGGGGACCCTCACCCAGCGGCCTTCCGCCAGGGTTCAGAGCATGAGCCCTGCGGCCAGCCGGTGCCTGAGGTCACACTCACGGCCCACAGGTCTCGGGACGTGCCAATGCCAGGGTCTCAGCCGCCTCGTCTGTGAACTAGCATTCCTGTGAGGACAGCAAGCCGGAACATGTGGCGCATGGGAACCCTCGGTGAGCACTACTTATCAGCATCTGCACCCGAGAGGACAGGGAAACATCTGGGGTTTGCTCTTCTTCTGTCCTGGTCAGTGGCCCTGGGGCATCTAAAACTCTCCAGGGCTTGGTGCATCTCACAGCAGCGCCCACGGTGCAAGAGAACGGCCTGGGCCCAGCAATCCGGGCCCCCCTCGGATGCCGGCCCGGGACCAGAGGGTCCATGGCCACACCTGAGGAGACCAGGCGGGGATGAGACAAGAGCAGAGGGGCAGGAGTCGGCCTGCAAAGTTGATTCCAACTCGGAAGCAGCTGGGACCTCGAGGAATTTCAAGCCAGACGTTGAAATGGTGGTGTGTGTTTTAGCAGCAGGGCGGGTGGGGACAGCCCGGTGCAGACTGGCTGCTTGGAGTGGCAGGAGATGGCAGCTGGGACAGGAAGGCTGACAGAGGGCTGGACCGCACACCCCTGTACCTCCCTTCTGAGGGTTTGCACTCACGGCGGTAACACACGTCGGCCCTCTTCCGGGATTTTAAATACGAGCCAGTCTGGGAACAGACAGAGGCCTGGGGAGACCCGGGGACCAGTCCAGACCCTCCAATCCATGGGAAGTTGAACGAGTTAAGTCAACCTGCTTCTCTATTTTATGTACCTTCAAAGTCCCCGTAAAATCAAGTTCTGTCTAACAACAGGAAGGACGTGGGATTCCAGCCAAACGCAGCCTTTCTCAACTTTTCCAGACAGAATAAATGTCCCAGTCCTCACTGCTCTGCGGCGCCCTTTCCTCTCACTTTACAATGCTTAAAGAGTCAGCTTTGTATAAATGTTATTCACGCCCACATCTACCACCTTCTAGGCGGCAATTTCTTTGAAAGCAGAAATCATTTCTAATTTAGCTTCTGACCTTCTACTGCAGGAAGCAAAATTCTGTGCATTTCTCCTTAAACTCATGGGAACAAACAAACTGTGTGAAATTAGTTGCACCTGAAGATTAGAAGTTTTCTAAGGCAAATGTCCACCAGCCTTCATAAATCTGTATTTTAAAAATGGCTTCCATTTAATGACTTTAGCATATGCTAAGAAATTCACATGCATTATCTTATTTAATCCTTATAACAGAGAAAAGTATTCTATGCAAAAGGTTAAAATATCTTCTTTCATGAAATGGAAACAGAGAGGAAGATGTCAGACAAAACAGCATCACATTACTTTTCAAAATGAAATAATTTCTCTGAAAATATGAGAAAAACTGGTTACCTAAGTTTAAAAGAATTGTCTTTACCATTATTTTAAAGCCAGGGCTTTATTTTTATGTTATAAGTAAAAGAGCATCTAAAACTCCAAAATTATATTTTTCATTTTTAACTTAAACAGCTGAAACAAATTTGGGAACCAAATTGAAAAAAAATCTCACACTAAGCTCTAATATGCCAAGTTTCAATCAAGTCTTTATGACTCTGTGATAAACTCCAGAAAGAAAGAAAGATTAGAACATGCAAAAAAATAAACAAATAAAAATTTATAGTGGAAATGCTGACAAGCCATTTTCCACACGCAAGAAATGATGACGGTGATGATGATGATGATGGTAGATCTGAAATGACCCCCTTTAATAAGAGTCACGCACAATAAATTCAAAAGTTAAATGAGCAAAGCAATCTTTTTCTAATACTGTAACTCATAATACTTTAGAGACAGCAAGTGTCCGAAAGCATGGAAAGAAGTACGTTTTAAATGTAACACTTACAGCATTAAAGGAACATCACACGTGAGATTCATATTTATGTTCATGACTGAAACATTTTCACTGAAGAATGGCACTATTTGGTAAATTTAGTCAATTCTTATTGCATTATATTAACTAAAGACTCTAAGAAACTCTGCAAAAACTGATCAAATATACAACCTATGTAACATTTCAAGAGAGACACTTGGATGTTAGAAATATGTATCTTTAAGATAAATTTTATGTACTGCATTTTGAGAAGAGTACATTAAACATTCTAAATGCTGTTCGTCAAACTGTAACCCCTAGAGTCTGTGTGCAGACTGGTCTTTTCAAGAAACCCATTGCCCTCAGCACGTACATCTCATTTCCTGTAAGGGACTGTACCCTTTGCTTTCTGTTGGTAGCAGTCAGTTGTGACTCAGGTCAGCAGATTCCAGGGACGGACAGCCATTCCAGGCACAAGGACCCGCGTCTGGAGGTGAACGCCTCTGCCCTTTAAGGTTCTGCGCCAAGAACAGCCTGCCAATAGCTCACTGAGTTGCACTTTAATTTTTTAAAAAAACACAACAACTAAGAAATTAGGTGGGTATTAGGCTAACAATCATTTTAAATACATGACTCAATTATCAAATTCATTTAAAAGCCCGGAAATACATAAGGTCTAATAATCAATCTGAAAGCCGATCTTGGCAGATCTTACTCTGAAATGAGCAGCATAGGATCACGGTTCCCAAACACAAGCCCCAGTTTCCCGCCACAGAAGGCACACCCTTCCCATCACAGCACCCTTCCCATCACAGCCCTCCCAGAGGACACGCCAGGAGAACAGGGCTGTCACCACACGCGGCCACCAACACGCACTGTGGTTCTGAAGTCTGCTATTTTAGTAGCCTCATGAAGTCACAAAATTCTTCAAAGGGATGCCTTCATTCATCGGGGGACCTACTGCACAGGGTTTAAAATATTTTTGTTCTGTTCTTTATGCAGTCAGATCCTGTTCAAAAGAAGGAAGGTACAGAAAAATAATCTTTACTTCAACAGCTCTCAGCAAGCGGATAGCATTATACAAACCGGGAAAACCTCCTCCTATCATAATTGAAAACGTCCTCATCAACTAGCCTCCAAGGGTAAAACGCGGGACAACGTCAAGCTAGGATCCTATCTGGGCCTTCAGGGCTCTCATCCAAGAGCAGGTGCCCACGGTGAGGAGAGGGCGCTTGGCCCCAGTAGAGGGGGCCCCTCGTCCCAGGCGGCCTCCCCAGCTGCTTGCCCGGCCCACGTCCCAAAGCTCTGCCTCCGGGCCACGCGCAGGAGCCATCCAGACCGAGCTCCCAGGACACAGACGTGGAGCCCCAGCCCTGCCCCCCCCAATCGAGGGTCCCCCGCTGCACCCCGACACAGCCTGACTCTGGGTCCAGCACGTCCGGCTCCCACTCACTGAGAAGGACGCTGGAGCAAAGTCCGTTCGAGAGAGTTCAGCCCCGCGGTCCAGACTCTGTGCTCTGTCCCCATGCACACCAGTTACAAAAGCGCACAGATTATCAGACTGTGCCTGCCTTATTACACAGCAGCTGGAAGTGAACCTGGAATGACATACTGAAACTGTGGATAAGAGAGTCCTTTTAAGCAATATGGTAAGACTTCACTGAAATAAAGAGGATACCCTTGAATCATAATGCAGACTTCAGAAGGCACGATACATTAAACCCTTAACTTAGAAAGCCATTCCAAATGTATCAAAAATCAAGATTGTAGCTGTAGTCCTACAAACAAAAGTTTTGTTCACAAGTCTCTTAGTTGTTCTTCTGGGTAACAAAGTGTCTTCTGAACTAAACTGTGAGGCAATGAATTCATTGAAGTGGCCACCTCCTCAATTCCCCGATTTTCAACCCTCAGCTGTGAGTATTTTTAAACACGTCCTCTGTCGAGACAGACTAGCTACATCCTCCAGAGAGAAGCTGCGGATTCACAAAGGCTGCTTCGCATTCCTGCAGAATCTCCATGGCTGTCACCCAGTCCACCTAGCGCTTGAAACACCCAAACGCTCCACCACATTTTAAGTGAAAATGGATTACCAGTAAAATCAAAAACTGGGCCCATAAACTAATCAAAGACAAAAGTGTAAACATTAGCATTCAATACAGTATTAAAATGTCTTCTAACGTCAAACATCAAGGCTTAGAAGAATTTCATGCCCAGTAAAAACTACCGTTGAACCTGGCAGCAAACTGATTGCATCGTACCTTTGCATGTGCTAAACACTTTAAACAAAGTTGACAAAGGCTGTGCACTGTCAAAAACTCACTCGCTTTACTTTGACAAATTTGGTGGACGGGACGAGAATGGGCTCCCGCTGTGATGGCGGCACTGCAGCCGCACTGAGGTTGAAACCTCCAGGGTCCTGCTCCGCCCAGCAGCAACCACGAGGCCTGTGACTCGGTTGGGAACTCCTTCCAACCAGAGACGCACAGATGGATGATTAGGTACGATTCTGAGGCCCCACAGGAGAGGCCTGACCACAGCCCCTCCCCTAGCTAATCCAGGGCAACTGGCCGGAGCCAGTGGGTGCACTGCTCAAACGGTGGGGAGACCTGGGCGGTATGGATTTCCAGGTCGGAGACCAAGAGTCTACTTAGAGGTAAGTGAGGCTGCAGATGTCAGACACCCCAAATCAGAGGTGGAACAGCCGTCCAGCACGTAGGTACTGAGCTGGAAGACAGGTCTGAGCCAGAGGTTAGACGGCGAGGCCATGGGAGGGAGAGACCCCACGCACAGGCTGCACATGTGAAGAACAAGCCCTCAACACAGCACGTGGTGGGTAAACTTCATCAATGTGGCATAGGAGGGACAATGTACCAATGACCCAACCTTCAATGTTTAGCCCAGAGCACTGTCTTAAAAAGTATATGTGGGAGGGCTGGGCTTCCCTGATGGCACAGTGGTTAAGAGTCTGCCTGCCAGTGCAGGGGACATGGGTTCGAGCCGGGGTCCGGGACGATCCCACATGCCGTGGAGCAATGAAGCCCGTGGGCCACAACTACTGAGCCTGCGCTGGCCTGCGCCCTAGAGCCCACAAGCCACAACTACTGAGCCCACGTGCCACAACTACTGAGCCCGCGAGCCACAACTACTGAAGCCCGCGTGCCTAGAGCCCACACTCCAAAACAAGAGAAGCCACTGCAGTGAGAGGCCCGCACACGGCAATGAAGAGTATCTCCCCACTCGCCACAACTAGAGAAAGCCCTAGCACAGCAACAAAGACCCAACGCAACCAAAAATAAATAAATAAAATAAATTTTTTTTAAAAGTATATGTGGCAGAAAAGTATAGAGTAGAAAGAGTACTAGATTCAATAATAAACCCAATGCTAACACCAAAATATGCAGAAATCCTCGCTCAAGGCCAGAATAATCAGAATGACACATTTCTGCTAGGTGTTTTTTGTTTGGTTGGTTTGGGGTTTTCTTTTAGCAAAAGGTTCTAGCCTCAAAATGTCACATTTCTAACCAAAATATACTAGAACCTGTAACACCTTGTATCAGTCCTTCTGAAATTTCAGGTATAACACTTTTCAAAAGAATGTGACTTAGACCTTTGAATAAGTTAAAAGTTTATAAAATGAGTTTCTGAAGCTCAGAGCTTTGCTTCTAAATAAATTAAAATCAGTGCTCTTTAAAATGATGATGTTAGCCACAAAAGCTCAAAACTTAAAGTTTTGAAATCAATTTCCTATTCAACAGCAACTGCTATAATTTCTGCCATCTTCCACATGAGATGGGGTAAACTGTTCAATTCATCACAGGATGCACATACTAAGTGTAGAAGTTTACTTTTTTTGTGGGGGTGGTACGCGGACCTCTCTACCGTCATGGCCTCTCCCGTTGCGGAGCACAGGCTCCGGACGCGCAGGCTCAGCGGCCATGGCTCAC
>NC_041223.1:426565-440669 GCF_002837175.3 Physeter macrocephalus | reverse complement strand
GCTCCGGACGCGCAGGACCAGCGGCCATGGCTCACGGGCCCAGCCGCTCCGCGGCATGTGGGATCTTCCCGGACCGGGGCACGAACCCGTGTCCCCTGCATCGGCAGGCGGACTCTCAACCACTGCGCCACCAGGGAAGCCCTCAGTTTACTTTTTAAATGTACTAAATTACTATGTTATTTAATAGACCAGAAGCATCAGGTTATATCACCCTGCTATATGTCATATGCTCTGTTGCCTCCAGTTTTATTTTTCCTTTGAGGCTTTCTTCACTACTGAGATGAAGCCATTACACAAAGGGCTATGAGCTCCCCAAGTTCCCAGCGCTCAGCCCAAGCCTGGAGCCTGGACCCTCAGCACATGCTTTTGCTGGAAGGGCAATGGTAAGGATGTGACGGGAGGACAGCAGGAGAAAGGATACAGCAATAAAAAGCATTCACTGCTGATAAGCTAGTAATCTGCTGCTGCATCTGTCATGGGAAGCCTGCAAACAGGTGTGCACCTGCTCTTCTGTTTATACCTGGAACAGAATGAAATATGATCCATCATTTTGTTTCCCTTTCACTACAACTAAAGATTCTACCTTTAAAAAACTTGAAAATAGAAAAAAAAGTTTTCATGCCACTTAATAATCATATTTTACTAACACTAAAGGAATAAGCAAGTTGACTACCTAAATTATCCTTCAGGTAACTCTAGTTTTTCCTTTAGTAAAACTTCATGAAAAAATATTAGTTTAATATATAGCCAAGTGGAATTCATCCCTATCTATGAGAAAACAAATTTTTCTCCGAATTCTCAAATAATTTTGTATATTTAAGGAGACATCCAGCGGGTTATAAGTTATCGTTATTTCCATTTAAATGTAAGTTTTTAATATTTTTTAAAGGGTAACTTAAGTAGTTAGCATTGGCTTAATAAACATATGATCTTAACCTCATAACAATATTTCATAAAGGAAAGGAAGCCACTAGCAACCCCAGGACGTGATTGTGGCCCGGGGGGGCGAGGGCGGAGCACACGCAGGTACAGGTGGGCGATCGGCCAAAGTCGGGGGCTCCGTGTCCGAACCTCTCGGGCAGTTGAGGTGAGGACGAACTAGGCCATCAGCCCGTCCCGTCCACAGGGAGGTAAATGCCAGGCGGGGGTCTGGGGCCAAGACAGGCAGAGCCAGGCACAGAGTGGGCCCCCAGAGGGGTGACACAGAATGCAGGGACAGACCTCGGTCTCAGGCCCAGGGACTCAGGGAACCAGTCCAAGGTCCCTGGAGAAAGGGCCACACGCAGACTCAAGGGACAAAAAGGGCCAAGTCGCGGGGGTGGTTTGGGAATGAAGCTTGATGACAGCAGAGACTCCATAAACCCCTGTGCCTCCTGCTGCGAGCCTGCCCGGAGCCAGCAGGACGGCTAAGGAGGCCGAGAGCAGTCATTCAACCTGGACAGAACAGCCCAGGAAAGGGTCTCAGAAGAGTCACGTGACCAAGGGGTGTGCAGACACCCCTGCCGGTGGTGGGTTAGGGCGCAGGCGTTCCCGGCCCAACCCCACACCTGCGCCAGGGCCGAGGCGTCCTCAGCGCGTGCGGCCCACCACGCTGTGTGCCCACCACGAGTCAGGCCCGAAGTGAGAGAAGGGGGAGGGCAAGAGGCAAACAGCTGGCGAGACTCGCCACAGTCTGACGTTTACATACAAACCCAGACATCCCTAAGACCAGCGCCACCCTGACCCCCAGTGTGCTCCTGGGGGTCCCAGGCCTGCAGGCCTGACCAGGTCTCCCCTTCATCCTGCTGTGAGAAACATGGACACGATGCCTGGAGCTACAGCAGCCACCTTGCTCTGCAGAGTGAGAAGCAGTGGGGACAGACCCACTGCTGGGGTTGGGGGGGCAGCTCCGGGTGGAATCACTGAGCCTCCCCCCACCAGGAAACGCCACTGGTGTGAACACGGTGAGCGACTAGTCGGTAACAGGAGGGAAGTCGGCTGGTGGACCCCAACCCTGCAGAACGCAGGACAGGAGAGACCCCGGACACAGCCTTCCAGGGAAGGGCGAGCCCGCCCCCGACGGGCGCGGAGCAGCTGGAAATGCCCAAGCGCCCCCACAGGCCCGCCGCCAGACGTGAGCAGGGAGGAGACCCAGGGCAGAACCACTGGAACAACGCAAAGGCAGAAACAAGCCAGGCGTCCGTCACCGGGGAAGCCGGGAAGACCTGTGGCACGTTCCTGTCGCCTGACACGTCCCAGCAGGTAAACCCACGGACAGCAGCCACGCTCGCAAGCACGGCCATAAGCACGAAAGGCGCGTCACACGCGACCCCTCCATCAAACCACAAGGACACCTGGATGCGCAGCAAATACAGAGCAGGGACGGGAAGCGAGCATGCTGGTCTCGGGAAGAGGAAATGGGGGGAACGAGGCTCGGAGGGGAGGCCTCCAATTTTCTCTGCAAGGTTTCGTTTCCTCAAAAAGTTTTGAAAACAGACAGTAAAGCATTAATATCTGCTGCCAAAGTCAGGTGTGGCCAGGCAGGTGTTTAGTAGCCCCCACACATGTACATCCGTGGATATATATGAAATATTCCGTAATTTCAACTTATTATAAACAGTAATGGTTCTACATACGAAATGAGTTAAATATGTTGCTGAACCAGGGTGATGACCCCCTTTCCTGAGCCCCGGCCACTGGCAAGATCACTCCGAGCCCAGGGACGGCCCTACAGGGAAGCTCGACGTGTGGAGAAGGGGGATTTCTGGTAACAGGAGGCTATGATCACATCTTGGATGGCATTTGTAAATGTAAACATTTTATTTACACATAACTCCTTGTTGAAACGCGGCGCCCCGAGTCCAGAGAGGACAGGCCCGAGAGGAGACGACTGCCTTCATACGGCGCCTTTGCTGGTGTCGACGCGAGATGCTCTAGCAGCTGAAACTCAAGGCCGAGGACGACAAAATAAACGCGTCTCTGTAATAAAACTGCACAGACTGTGCAGGCTTAGGAAATGTGCCTTTGCCCTGCAATGAAAATCAGTAATCATTACTAACAAAATAAATGTCAATAAAAACTCTACTGCTCTAAATATGAAATCCTTTCATCTTAACACCAAACATCTATTTATTGTAAATGTATAGAATGTACTTTGTTAGAACCAGCTTAGTTTTTGGTTCTTCCTGACTTTCTAAAAGATGTTACACGGTTAAATTTTACTGTAATGAGTGTTTTGAATTCTGGCTGTTTAAAAACTCTAAAATAACTGGGCAGTAAACATATTCAAGCCAAAATTCTAAACCTGTTTTAAAACACAGCTCTGAGGAGCCGGCCGCCTCATTGCACAGCCCATGTCACAGGGAAGAAGTTGACAGGACTAAGGGCCTAAAACAGATTCCCTCTCTGCTCGCTGGTGCCGAGCAGCGCCTCACCCTGCACAGGCCTCTGGGAATTAACCAACTTTCCCTTCCTGATTAGTCTCCCCAGGATTCAGTCCCTTTTTACAACAAGACTCATAGAAAACAAATGCTAACAGCTTTCTTGAAAATCTGCTTTTTGCCAGCACATAACCTGACGAACCGAAGCCGCGTCTCCTGTCATCACCTCTCTCCCTGTCGTCTTCCTGTCCCCCTTTCCCATTCTATTTCCAAATGATCTCCTAAAAGTTCACTGAAACAAGGCATTTTTTTCCCCAGAAGGTATTTCCTCCACATAGTATCCCTTGGGCATATTTTCACCTGTACTATAAAATCACATTGAATTTATATTTAAATTATTCCAGTATTTTAGTATTAATCGCTGTCATTTGTAGGCCACACAAACAAAAGGCTTATTTAACCGTGTGTACGTGTGTATGTGCACACATGTATGTACTTGTGTGCTGTGCACGCACGCACGTCACGTATGTGTACACACACACGCACACCACGCGCGCACACACAGAAGGAAGCCCCGAACCATCGATCGGTGTCACTGTGCTGCCCAGCTGCCCAGCCTCCTGGTTAGGGTAGGAGACGGAGGGGGGGGGTGGCCTGGAGAAGCTCTGCTCGGACAGCGGGCTGCCCGACAGTCTCCCGGGGGTCACCGTTACCAGACGCGGTGCCAGCTCTGTCCTGCGGACCGATCACACCTTCAGCGCCCGTCCCAGGAAGCGGACAGTGCTCACTGCTCCATCGTGACCTGAGGGGAACAGAGCAGGAAGGAAGGACCTACTACCTTCATCCAAAACACCAGAACCGCACCTCGTCCAGGAAGAAGTAACGCTGGAAGCCAGAGCGTTTCCGAGCCAAGCGACCCAGGGGAACCAACGCCCAAGGAGGTGGATTTCACTTCATTTAAAGGCTAAATATGGTTTCTGAAGAAGGTGTTGAACTGTGACGTAACCCGTCGGCTTGACCAGCAATTACAGCATCAGAATAATTAAACTTGCAGATAACGGACCGGTTACCACTTACTGCATCCATCCCCTCCTTTTACAGGAAAATAAGCGTCTGCTCAGGAAGCGAAAGGCAGTATTGCCCAGGTCATGCAGCTGGCCAGCGCGACGGCCGTCCAGACGAGGGGTCCCGCGCCCCGTCGGCCCCAGCGCTGGGCTGCCCGGCCCATCAGCTCCGTCCTGATGAAGCGGCGGGAAGCGCTGTGGCTTCTGTCTGGGCCCCGTCCCGCCCCGCCCTAGTGACCACCTCGAAAGGCCTTCGCAGCGGCGGGGGGGAGGGGCACCCTTAAAATCACCCCCAGACGCTGCCACCGCGTCTCAGGCTCCGCGCTGAGGAGCCCGCGCGGCGAGAGGCTTCTTGGAGGTGGTTCTTGGAGTCTGGGAAATGAAAACTGCGGTCCTGCGAGAAGCGGCGCGAAACGGAACGAGGGCAGGGCTGGGCCGCCCACTAGACTCCGGTGGGTGCGCGGGCGGGCGGCGGGGAGACACACGCACCAGAAAACCAGCGATGCTCCCTGTGCTGCAGCAAAGCTGCGCTCTGAGCCGCTGCCACGCGCTGGGAAGGGCTCCAGCCCCACGTCCTGGGCGCCGTGATCCTGGGCGACCCAAGGCCTCAGATGCCCTGAGTCTGACACTTCGTGACTGAAATCGCAGGGCTAGGAGACATCCTTGCCGTCGCAAGGAGCTCACCACCAGCAGCCTGTGCTCACGTGGGCTCGGCGTGTGAATTACAGATGGTAATTTAGAGATTCGACAGCGACCTGCAACGTCACCACATCACACCTGTCACAAAACTAACAGGAAGAAATGGAAACACCGGGAAAGATGCACGAGTGCACACTGCAGCTCTGCGACGTGACCTCGAGAAAACTGAGAGCTAAAATTTACCGAGCGGAAAAATATCCGAAATGGCTTTGCTGCCCTCTGGTGTAAGTTTCCGGGAGCTTCGCCGAAGCACCAAGGCCGGAGAAGGGGCGGCACCTCGGCGCTTCCTCAGGACGCCGCGCCCCGGCGCCCCCCGCGCAGAGACGGCGCTGCGGGCCCCGCGTGGGCGCGGAGGGCCCGACACCGTCCCTGCGGACCTCCAGACGCGCCCCTGTCGCGCTGAGCGGCCTTTCCTCGCACGTCAGACGAGGGCGCTCGCACCACCGCCACCTCCCCAGGCGGCAAGAGGCCGCGGGGCCACGCGTGGTGGATTCAGCGGGCTCCCCGTCATCCACGGCGGAGCGGGACACCCTCCTCTCGTCCTCCCAGCCCTCCCACCACTGACCAGCATCCCTCCCCGGCTCCCGACGGCGCGGCTGCGGTACCCCAGCAGGCAGGGGCGCCGCGGAGCAGACCCCGCAAGGAGCCCGCCCGGCGCCTCAGGACAGACCCCCAACTCCCAGTGACAACAACGGGGCCCCAGCGGGACCTCCTCCTCCAAGCTCCGCCTGGGCACACGAAGCGCGCAGCCGGAGGCCTGTGCAGACGCGTGGCCTCGGCGTGAGAGCGCCGGGACCCCAGGGACCCCAGCCGGGACGCGCTTTCCTCTGTGTCCACGTGGCACACACGTCTTCTCTCGCCTCCGAAGACCGATGTGCCGGGTGTGGGCGGGGACGCGCTCTAGAAACAGAGTGAGCAGGACACAAAACCCAGGCCCGCAGTCCTCTCTCCCCCAGGGACGAGGCTCCCGCCCGAGCGAGGGGCAGGACGGACGGTGGGCGGACAGGGACGGGGCGCGAGGTCCCCACCAGCAGGAAGGGCCGCGGGAAGCGGGCCAACTCAGCAGCGCCCAGACAGACGAAGGACTCGAGGCCCAGAAGCAAGAGTTCTCAGCTCAGTTGCATCCTTTTATAAGAATTCGTTTTCATACAATTCCATAATACTTAATGACATTTTAATTACTTTAATCTTCCGAAGTGACTGACCCCAGGATCTGGCTTTACACCCCTTGCCCTCAGCCTGACATGAGAGGGGGTGGGCCCCCCAGGGACGCGTTCAGACCCACCCAGCCTGTCCCCGCGTCTGTCCGGTGCCAGGCGCAGGCTAAGAGGAGGCATGGGGCCGAAGTGACTGACCCCAGGATCTGGCTTTACACCCCTTGCCCTCAGCCTGACATGAGAGGGGGTGGGCCCCCCAGGGACGCGTTCAGACCCACCCAGCCTGTCCCCGCGTCTGTCCGGTGCCAGGCGCAGGCTAAGAGGAGGCATGGGGCCGGGCTCCCCAGGTCTCCGTGCTGGACAGCAGCGTGTGGTGGGAACCGTTCTAAAGCCTAAAGCATAAACACAGACCCCGTTAGTAAATTAAATACCATTGTGATCCGTGGTTTTCACACGGGACACGCCACCTGCTTGCGCTCTCAGAGGTCAGGTCCTCCAGGAGGGAATTTTAATTTAGCACCTAATACTGACCACAATCAAAATATCCAGAATACACTTCTCTTATTTCCCTTAGACGATGATGGAAACAAAAACCCATTTTCCTGCCTTCCAGGTAAACGCCGAGAGACCAATCCTATTTTCAAAGCTGAACTGTATGCCCATTAACCAACTACCCGCATGGGGTACAATACTGTGCTGGTAACAGGAAGGGTGCACAACGATGACTCTTTTCCCCAAAATGGAAATAGAGCACATTTTAAAATGCGAGCTGGACTCTCCACTGCGTTTGCTTAATTCAGCAGAAGCCCTTTTGCCAACAAGAAAATCCACAGAGAGGTGTCCACAGCTAATGCGATCACCGTGGACACCCATCACGGGGGTTGCCCGGTGTACGTGCACGAGGGGCCTTAAAAGCGCACTCCCGACACAGGCACTGAGCCCGGCGGAGCCACGGGCCGGCCTGGAATTACGTGGGCTAGAGGCTGGGTGGGTGAGGAAGAGAGACGCTACAAGAAGCACGCCCCCCCAGGCCCCGGTCTGCCCTTGGGAAGGGCCGCTCCTTCACTCTGTCCGGAGCCGGCTGCAGACTCTGGGAAGAGCCGAGGCCGGGAACCCGGAGAGAGGCCGGGGCGTGCTCTCATCCACTGCCGGGTGTGGCCTCCCCACCGGCCGGGGCCCGTGACCCCTGGTTCCTCCTCTATAGTTCACAAAAACACACGGGCTAGTGAAAGATTTTTTGTTTTTTCGGTTGTTGTTAAAATACCTACCAAGTGTAAGTTCTGAAGCGAGCAGCATCAGGAGTCTCACGAAGAGGGGCGAGATCTCAAGGTTTAGGACCAGGAACCTACAGGTCCCAGTTACAAAGCCAAAGCGGCAGTCATTTTAACATCATTGCCCTCATCTCAAACCTACTTGCTTAAAAAAGTCCTTTGCCATGTTCCGTTCATAAAAATGTTTATTTACAAACGCTACTAACTTCCAAACCATGTTTCTGTCCTGTCTGGAAAACGACTTCACTCCCCCAAAACCTCGGGGCCCCTGCCACAAATATGCCCGAAGTTCTGGTCTCACAAATTACACTCACCCTTCTTGGTCTAGCAGAGCTCAGTGGAATCTGGTTTGTTAAATCTCATCATTTCATTCCCCAGTTCAAGCCATGGTTCTAGTCTGTCCTCGTCTTGAAGGGAACAAGAGTTGCACTTAGCAACTAATAACAGGACCATAATGAGGCCGAAACCATGCCCCATAGGATTAAAAAGCCTGTCCTGAAACCATGCCCACAGGGTTAACAGAAATGGGTGACCAACAGAAACCCTTGAGCTCGTCCTACAGAACAGCAGGTGAGGGAAGAGCTGGTCAGGACCCTCACTGGTAACGCATCACGACCAAGCTCGCCTTAGCTTTGACTCCCTAGCCGCCTCTACAGATAACGCCTCTGACATACGGGTCCCCTGGTTACTGGGGCGTCAGTGCCCACCCTTGGGGAGAGAACCTGAGATGTGCCCTCCCGTCTCGTCATGAATAACCCCATGGCATCTCAGCGTCTGGCAAACAGACCTAGTTTGGTAACAAGACCCACTCATAAATCCACATGAACTAAAATTCTACATTTTACCTGAAAAAACAGCAAGTGTCCCTGATCGTCATTGAAGATAGTCATTGAAGACCAGGGACAAGTGGTTGGCTAAGCCACAGGCCAGCTGCTGTCCATCTCCTGCTTAAAAATGTGAGAGGAACTCCTTATAAATCATAACTCAAGGAGTCACACTTGCAGCAGATAGAATGTAGAATCTCCAGTTAACCCGATGCTCGTTTTCTCAGGTAGTGAGGAAACGTGAAACAGGTAACAACAGTGTTTCCCCATCACGGGGCACCGAGGGCCCACCGGCTGCCTCACGTCGTGGCCCGACTTCTTCTACAGCGAGGAGCCCGAGGGCTGGGAGCCGAGGGTCATGCCCAGGACGCAGGTCTGAGCCCAGGCCGCCCACTCAATAGCTCTTTAAGAGGCATACTCGCTAAGCCGTTCCATTTGAACAGGTCCCTAAAACAAGGGAGAAATGAGTTATAGATTCCCCAACATTCAAACTTGAGGGCTCACTTTTTAATCAAACACTCCGTAAGCAAGCATGTTGAGTATCATAAAAATATTCAGTTTACTGATAACACTACATATCGAATTTCCTAAAATTATTCAAAAAAATTATTTGGCTAGAATTATATGAAAAACAGAAGGAAGTCAGCACGGTTATAAATAACCGTAAGCTTTAGGGATCTGCTCTGCACAGATGGCTGGCTGGTCAAGCACTCACGGAGGTTAGGGTGAGGGGGTGCTGGTGCACAACAGACCCTGGGCTGGGAGCAAAGGCATGTTCTCACCTGTAAGCAAATCTAGGGAGCAGAAATGATGCTTACTTCTGAAAAGAAGAGCTCAGAGTGAAGCTGCCTGGATGAAAACTGCCTCCCGACTTCTTCCAAACCTCACCAAGAAAATTGCTGAGGTCCCAGAAAGGAATTAAAGGCATTCTGATGCACTTGACATCAGAGTGCTGCCACGAGGCCAAGAGTGCCCGGCCCTGAGTGCCCCACTCCACCTGGGGGAGGAGGGGCTCAACCCATTGAGGAACTGGAAGACCAGGCCTCCAGGGGACAGTTGGTGGCTATTTTGCAGCTTCTCTTTGTCTATGAATAAGCCTCTATGTGCAGCCCTCCTGCCAGGCTCCCTTGGAGCTTATGGAGGAGATGGCCACACACACGGAGTGCAGACCTGGACCCAGTGCTCGTGTTGCAGGAACTGCAGGGCACACACAGACGCTCTGGGCTAATCCTAATAACGTTCCAGGGGAAGTGAATTTTGATTTTAATCTCGACTCAAACAATGTCAAATAACTTCAAGTAACCAAGATTTTAAAAATCAGTTTAAAATGGAACAGTGGGCAGAATAAGAGACTCTTACAAATGCAGAGAAGCACGGCTCCGGCTGGACTAGCGCACCTGAATACTGAACACCGAGCATGGCAGCTTGGTCGTGGGCCATGGCAAACTGCTTGCTGAGCCTGCTTGACAGAGGACTCTCCAAAGGGTACTCCTTATTTTAAGGAAGATAAGAGAAAATAATTGAGATAGTCCAAAGTGGCATTAGAAATAAAAAATAAACTAGAAACAAGGTTAATGTTTCCCTATTTACATGTATAACTTTATTCCATAAAATTTATATATATATGTTTACATAAATTTATATATATATATAAACTCTTATTCAAAACCATGAAATACCACCTATATGCTGCCTACAAGAGACTTACTTCAGAGCTAAACACATACACAGACTGAAAATGAGAGAATGGAAAAAGGTATTTCATGCAAAGGAAACGACAAGAACACAGGAGTAGCAGTAATCGTATCAGACAAAACAGACTTTAAAACAAAGGCTATAAAAAACAAACCAAAACCAAAGAATGGCATTATATAATGATAAAGGGAGCAATACAAGAGGATATTATACTCATTAACATATCTGAACCCAATACAGGAGCATCTAAATATATAAAGCAAATATTAACAGACATAAAGGGAGAAATTGACAACAATACAATAATGGTAGGAGACTTTAACACCCCACTGACATCAGTGGACAAATCATCCAGACAGAAAATCAATAAGGCAACATTAGTCTTAAATGACACAATAGAGCAGTTGGACTTAATAGATATCTACAACATCCCATCCAAAAACAGCAGAATACACATTCTTTTCAAGTGCACATGGAACATTCTCCAGGATAGATCACATGCTGGGCTACAAAACAAGTCTCAACAAGAGACTGAGGACAGAAATTATATCAAGCATTTCTTCCAACCACAATATTATAAAAGTGGAAATCAACTACAGGAAGAAAAATGAGAAAAGCACAAACGTGGAAACTAAACAACATGCCACTACACTAAAAAACAAACGGGTCAATAAAGAAATCAAAGAGGAAATCAGAAAATACCTCAAGACAAATGAAAATGGAAACACAACTTTCCAAAATCTATGGGATGCAGCAAAATAAGGTCTAAGAGGGAAGTTTAAAGTGACACAGACCTTCCTCAAGAAACAAGAAAATCTCAAGTAAACAACCTAAACTTCCATCTAAAGGAATTAGAAACAGAAGAACAAACAAAGCCCAAAGTCAGCAAAAGAAGAGAGATAATAAAGATCAGAGAGGAAATAAATAAAATAGAGACCAAAAAACAATAGAAAGGATCAATGAAACAAGAGATTTTTTTTAAAAGATAAAACAAAATTGACAAACCTTTAGCCAGACTCATCAAGAAGAAAAGAGAGAGGACCCAAATAAACAAAAACAAGAAATGAAAGAGGAGAAATTAAAACCAACACCACAGAGATAGAAAAAAACATTAGAGAATATTATGAACAGTTATATACCAACAAACTGAACAACCTAGAAGAAATGGACAAATTTCTGGAAACATACAATCTTCAAAACCTGATTCAGGAAGAAATACACAATCTGAATAGATGGATCACTAGTAGTGAAATTGAACTTGTAATTTAAAAACTCCTAGCAAACAAAAGTCCAGGACTGAACAGCTTCATGGGGGAATTCTACCAAACATATAAAGAGCTAATACCTATCCTTCTCAAACTATTCCAAAAACTTGAAGAGATGAAACATTCCCAAATTCATCTACAATGCCACCATTACCCTGATCCCCAAGCCAGACAAAGATACTACAAAAAAAATTACAGGCCAGTATCACTGATGAATACAGATGCAAAAATCAAAAAAAAAAAAAAACAAAATATATGCAAGTTGAATTTAACAATGTATAAAAAGGATCATACACCATGATCAAGTGGGATTTATTCCAGGGATGCAAAGACGGTTCAATATTCACAAATCAATCAATGTGATACACCACATTAACAAAAGGAAAGCTAAAAATCACATGATCATCTCAATAGATGCAGGAAAAGCATTTGACAAAATTCAACATCCATTCATGATAAACTCTCATCCAAGTTGGTACAGAGGGAGCATATCTCAACATATCAAAGGCCACTTATGGTAAACCCACAGCTAATATCATACTCAAAGGTGAAAAGCTGAAAGCTTTTCCTCTAAAATCAGAAACAAGACAAGGATGCCCACCTTTGCAAAATATTTAACACAGTATTGGAAGTCCTAGCCACAGCAGTCAGACAAAAAAAATAAATAAAATACAACATAATTGGAAGGGAAGAAGTAAAACTGTCACTATTTGCAGATGACATGATACTATATACAGAAAACCCTAAAGTCTCCACCAAAAAAACTATTAGAATTAATAAATGAATTCAGTAAAGTTGCAAGATACAGAAATCTGCTACTTTTCTATACACTAACAATGAACTATCAGAAAGATATATTAAGGAAACAATCCATTTACAATCACATCAAATACAATAAAATACCTAGGTATTTTAACCAAGGAGGTGAAAGACCGATACTCTGAACACTATAAAACGATGAAAGAATTTGAAAATGATTCAAAGAAACAGAAATATATCCCATGTTCTTGGATTGGAGGAATTAATATTGTTAAACTGTCCCTACTACCCAAAGCAATCTACAGATTTAATGTGATCTCTATCAAAATACCAATGACTTTTTTCACAGAACTAGAACAAATAATTCTAAAATCTGTATGAAACCACAAAAGACCCAGAATTGCCAAAGAAAACTTGAGAAAGAAGAACAAAGCTGGAGGTATCACCCTTCCTGACTTCAGACTATACTACAAAGCTATAGTAATCAAAACAGTTTGGTACTGGCACAAAAAGAGACATAGATCAATGGAACAGAATAGAGAGCTCAGAAATAAACCCACACATGTATGGCCAATTAATCTACAACAAAAGAGGCATGAATATACAATGAGGAAAAGACAGTCTCTTCAATAAGTTGTGCTGGGAAAACTGGACAGCTGCATGTAAGAGAATGAGATTAGAATAGTTCCTCACACCATACGCAAAAATAAACTCAAAATGGATTAAAGCCTAAATGTAAGACCAGAAGCCATAAAACTCCTAGAAGAAAACATAGGCAGAACACTGACATAAAATATAGCAATATTTTTGGGATCTATCTCTTAAGGCAAAAGAAATAAAAGCAAAAATAAACAAATGGGATTTAATTAAACTTAAAGCTTTTGCATAGCAAAGGAAACCATTAACAAAACGAAAAGAAACCTATAGACTTGGAGAAAATATTTCAAATGATATGACTGATAAGAGGTTAATATCTAACATATATATACAGCTCATACAACTCAACATCCAAGAAACCAAACAACCCAATTTTTAAAAAGGGCAGAAGATCTGAATAGATATTTTCCCAAAGAAGACATACAGATGGCCAACAGGTACATGAAAAGATGGTCAACATCTCTAATCGTTGGGGAAATGCAAATCAAAAGCACAATGAGATATCACCTCACACCTGTCAGAATGGCCATCCTCGAAAAGACAACAAAAAACAAGTGTTGGCAAGGATGTGGAGAAAAAGGAACCCTCATACACAGTGGTATGGCCACTGTGGAAAACAGTATGGAGGTTCCTCAAAAAACTAAAAATAGAACTACCATATGATTCAGGAATGTCACTGCTGGGTATATATCTGAAGAAAATGAAACACTAATTCGAAAAGATATGTGCACCTCAATGTTCATAGCAGCAGTATTTACAACAGCTGGGACATGGAAGCAACCCAAGTGTCCATCAACAGAGGACTGGATAAAGAAGATGTGCATATACTACACACACACACACACACACACACACATACATGATGGAGTATTAACAATAAAAAAGAATGAAATTCTGCCAATTGCCACAACATGGATGGACCTGGAGGGCATTATGCTCAGTGGGATGTGTCAGACAGAGAAAGACAAATACTGTAGGGTCTCTCTTATATTTGTAATCTAAAAAATAAAACAAAGGAATGTATGTAACAAAACAGAAGCCGACTCACAGGTATAGAGAACAAACTAGTAGTTACCAGCGGGGAGAGAAGGGGGAGGGGCAAGCTAGGGGGATGAATTTAGAGACACAAACTACTATGCGTAAAATAGATAAGCAACAAGGATATATTGTACAGCACAGGGAAATATAGCCATTGTTTAGTAATAGCTTTAAATAGAGTATAATCTATAACAATATTGAATCACTATGTTAAAATCCTGAAACTATGGGCTTCCCTGGTGGCGCAGTGGTTGAGAATCCGCCTGCCGATGCAGGGGACACGGGTTCGTGCCCGGGTCCGGGAAGATCCCACATG
>NC_041223.1:406695-426492 GCF_002837175.3 Physeter macrocephalus | reverse complement strand
CACTACTGGGCAGATACCCTGAGAAAACCATAATTCAAAAAGAGTCATGGGGCTTCCCTGGTGGCGCAGTGGTTGAGAATCCGCCTGCCGATGCAGGGGACACGGGTTTGTGCCCCGGTCCGGGAAGATCCCGCATGCCGCGGAGCGGCCGGGCCCGTGAGCCATGGCCGCTGAGCCTGCGCGTCCGGAGCCTGTGCTCCGCAACGGGAGAGGCCACAACAGTGAGAGGCCCGCGTACCACAAAAAAAAAAAAAAAAAAATCCTGAAACTAATATTGTAAATCAACCATACCTCAATTTGAAAAACACATGAAATAACTCTTCAAAATGGACTTACATTCCATAGTGCCAAAAAGGCATATGTTTTCAGTACAAAATATCAAGGATTTCTCACGTTTAATATGAACTGACATGACAGTGCGATGATTTGCGGGGGGACGCTTCATAGAAGAGAAAACATGTTTTACTTTCCAGTTTCATACTCGGTGGGTGGCTATCACAATAGAAATTATTCAAATCCATCTGCAAATGGCCTATACTTGCCATGAAAATAACTGCATTCCCATTTTCTAAAACAATTCAAGGAAAGGTTGGGGACAAAAAGGACTGGTGCTAAAAACACCCCGCAGCAATGGTCGGGTGGCAGGTGCAGCCGCAGCAGGACCTGTGAGCAAGGCCCGCCCGAAGGGCAACCGCCGGTTTAGGGAATTCTGCCCCTTGTTCAGCTGCAGCCTCTGGGTGGGCTCCCCACTGCCCCTCCCCGCCTCGCCCAGAACTCACCCCACAAGCTGGGTGTCAACCGCCCATCAGGCACCGTATTACGGGGTCAGAGAAACCAGAAAACGGCACGTACCAGGCGCTGTCCCAGGCCCAGGAGTTTATAGAGCAGATAACAAGTGAAACCACACCAGCCGGTGGTTGGGCCGAAGAGAAAGAGTGAGGCAGGAAAGGGCTATGGGGGAGCCCGTGCGGGTGAGGTGGATGGAGGATGTAAAATTTTATAAAGAGCAGCCGGGGACGATGGCCTGGTCACCCTGCCGAGCAGCACCCACGTGAGCCTCAGGGAAGCACACCAGGGAGGGCAGGGCCAGCGCAGAGCCCTGAGCAGGAGGGGCGGGGCCGGGCTGGCAACAGTGGGCCAGGAGGGGAGCACAGGAGAGGTGAGCTCTTTGGGGACGGGTGGGGCCTCCCAGAAGGACCCTGGAGAGCCTCCCAAAGACCCCGACTTGTGTTCCGAGGGGGAGGCCCCCTGGGGCTTCCCAGTAAGAAGGCTGTCTGGTCACTGTGTTAAGAACAGGAAAAGGGTCAAGATTTGGGGTGGGAGAGAGTGGCGGTGTGTCCGCATTTCATACAGAAAAGCCAAATCTGCCTCTGCGAAACGTAGGGGTCCTGCAGAACCAGGGGATTTCAAGGCTCTGTTGCACCTGAATTCTCGAATGTCAGGCTGTTCCCTATTTCCTCGCCTCTGGGGCCCACCCAGCCCAGCTCAAACAGAGCTGCAAGTTTCGAACGCACTGCATTTTAATGCTGGGAGGTCAGAGCAGGGCTGTGTTCCCGGGACCCTGCAGCCAGACCTCGGTCGCCAGCCTTCCCCTCACCCCACTAGACTGTCAATCTCACCATCATCAGTCCAGCACCACAGGCTGACTTGAGGCCACGTACACAGTAAGCACTCAATAAGTGCTTGCTGCTGCCACTTCTGCGATGGCAGCTGCTGGGATCCATGGGTCTGCCTCTGCCCACACCCGCACCTGCACCCCGAGGCCCCTGGTCTGTCTCCGGGCCGGTCCACTCACCGTGGGGCAGCCGTGTAGCCCGATGACCGAACTTTACTGTGGAAGACCAGTGGGTGGTCTTTTACGAAGCTCCGAGCAGCTGCATAAAAACGCGTTTAAAGAAGAAGCAAATCTTTAACACTGCCATTTCATTATGGACAAGAACACAGTTCCTTAAAAACAGCCAATTTCACGCAAGTGGAATGAGTTTACAACCTATGGATTGGAGAGGTTTCACACCTGATGCCAAACCAACAATACCAGCACAAAAGGGTAAATCAAGGCCATTAGAAGCACAAAAAAACCAACAAAAACGTGTTTCTCCTTCCTTAAATGACACTGGATTGCAGTGTGTTTAATACTGTGTATTTCAAATACTCAAGGACTAAAACGTCAGCCCCTCCCCACAGTGCTGGCCAGAGGGGTGTCACCTGGAAGAGGCGGCCCACGTTGGGATGAAACAGGCCCCAGGGAACCCGGTCTGCGGAGTTCTGTCCACGGGACCCTAGAAACCAGCAGCATGGAGCAAGTCACTCTGTGAACCAGTGACAGGTACAAACAGGGAGGCAATTCTCTTAAACCAACTCAAATTTCTCTTTCATGATTTTGTTTGTCACGATAGAATGATAAGAAAGACAAGCCACTAAGACATAATTGTATCAGTACATTTTAATGGCAAGGAAACTTCTTATCCTGTTTCTAACATACTGTAAGTTTCCCACAGCCCTGCTGATTGATCAGAACCCTGGTACCTCATGAACTTACCACAGATACTGACAAATCTCAAAAATGATTTCAGACAAAATAAAATTCTGCCAGAGTTATTTATTTCTATGTACATTTAATACTTGGTATTCAATATGAATATCCTGTACAATATTATAAAATAGCTTTAGAAAATGGACAACTACGTAACGTTGAGTAATTCTAAAAGTAGTTCTCTTTTTCTTAAAAAACAAAGGAATTCAGTTCTGTTTCAAACCTGATGAACAGAGACACATTCCCATCAAAAATCCAGTGAACCCACCGGGTGTGGAGGCACCTAGTAGGGAGCTGGGACCCCAGAGGCCCTTGGGAGGGACTGGAAATAAAGATGCACCCAGAGGGGACCAGGAAACCTCTCTCCAGCTCAGCATCAGGTGAGGGGGATAAACCTCTTCCGAGAAAAATAAGGCCAACAGGAAAATAATTTCAGGATAAGACAATAAAGTTAGAGACACTTTAGTGTACTTGATTATGAGAAAGTCTTAAAACTATTAGAATAAAGTTCATAAATATATAACTGCATATTATTTTAACAAATGCTTTAAGCATTAAAATATATGATGTTCTTCATCACATATAATTTTTTCATTATTTCTATTAAGATTTTGTAGGTAGAGGGATGCAAATTTTGAGATTATAGCACAACATAAATCAGTAATCTTCTTTAATTTTTCATATGAATATTTTCTAAACAACACATAAAACTGTCATAAAAAGTCAATGCTTTAAAATTTCACCACTCCCTGGATACAGAGAAATTATAATCTCTGTAATAAATCTTACTGTTTACACAATTGTTCTTAATATGGTTTTGTTCTAAAATCTAAGTATCATTTAGTTGTGAATCATAGTACAGCAAGTACAGTCATCTGGAATAAGATGATACATACTAGTAGGGAATTCCCTGGTGGTCCAGTGGTGAGGACTTGGCACTTTCACTGCTGGGACCCGGGTTCAATCCCTGGTTAGTGAACTAAGATCCCACAAGTCTCACCATGCAGCCAAAAAAAAAAAAAAACCCAGACAAAACTATAATTCAAAAAGATACATGCACCCCTATGTTCACAGCAGCACTATTCACAATAGCCAAGACATGGAAGCAACCTAAATGTCCATCGACAGATGAATGGATGAAGAAGGTGTGGTATATATACACAATGGAATACTACTCAGCCATAAAAAAGAATGAAATGATGCCATCTGCAGCAACATGGATGCAACTAGAGATTATCATACTAAGTGAAATAAGTCAGACAGAGAAAGACAAATACCATATGATATCACTTATATTTGGAATCTAAAAAAATGACACAAATGAACTTATATACAAAACAGAAATAGACTCACAGACATACAGAACAGATTTGCGGTCGCCAAGGGGGAGGGGGGAGAGGGATGGAGTGGGAGTTTGGGGTTGGTAGATACAAACTATTACATTTAGAATGGATAAACAACAAGGTCCTACTGTATACCACAGGTAACTACATCCAATCTCCTGGGATAAACCATAATGGAAAAGAATATTTTAAAAAGAATGTATATATGTGCATAACTGAGTCACTCTGCTGCACAGCAGAGATAGGCACAACATTGTAAATCAACTAGACTTCAATAAAAAAATAAGTAAATAGATAATAAAATAAAATAAAAATTCTTAAATTCCATTTTAAGGGGTGATCTAAGTAAAACATATCAAAGAACAAAAGCTAAAGAAACAAATGAATTCAGTGAAAAAAAAAAAAAAAAGAAAGCAAATCACGTGTCTCATTTCCTAACAGCTTTCCATATACAGGTACGCTATCAGATTACACTTGGGAACAAGGTCATCAGCGTGGCTGACAAAACAAGCTAACCTTCTTAGGCGTGAGAGACAGACAGCATCACATTTAACAGAGTTCACCCTGCAAGCAATTTTCTCCGAGCGAAAACATGTTTAGAATTTTGGAATATTGTCTGAACAACCTAGGATTATTCTAACTATTAGCAATTTTACTTAATATTTGTTAGTCACAAGTTTTCCCAAAGAATTTTAAAAGAAATCTATACATAACATAAAATTATTTTTGGTATTATTTAAGAAAATGATTCAAAAAGACTTTTTATGTTGCCCAACAATATGAAGTTACTTAATGCCGATGAACTGTACATTTAAGTATGGTTAAAATGCTAAATTTTATGCTATTTGTATTTTACCACAATAAAAAATACACACAAGAAACAAGAGCTGCACACTACCATATATAAAGTAAATATACAACAACAATTTACTGTAGAGCACAGGAAACTATATTCAACATCTTGTAATAAACTATAATGGAAAAGAATTTTTTAAAAAAGAATATAGATGTATACATACATATATATAACCAAATCACTTTGCTGTACAACTGAAACTAACACAATTTTGTAACAATCAACTATACTTCAATTTGGGGGGGGTGTGATGAATTGGGAGATTGGGATTGGGACTGCCATGTATACATTAATATGTATAAAATAGCTAACTAATAAGGACCTGCTCTATAAAAAAATAAAACGCAAAAAAAACTATTATTTTAAAAAATGAAAAAAAGAAACAAGAAATAAACGAACAGAAAATGTTTTTTAAAAGAATATGAAAAACAGACTTTTAACCATATCAATAAAGTATAAGATCATATTACATACCTAGTAAAGGCTTTCTAACGCCCACGTAGGAATTTAAAATGCTCTGTGGGAGCCGCTATTTAGAGTGGAGTGACTCCCATTTCCTTTGCGATACCTGCATTAGGTGTTCACACTGACCCTCTCAGGGAAGAAAAATAAAATTGTACATAAAAATGTTTTAATCTTCTTAAAAAGGAGCGATGATGATAAGGGAGTGTGAGCCGAAGCGCAGGCGTGGACGGGGCACTGAGCGGCCCCCAGGGCTCCCCCCCAGGGCCCCCCTCCACTCTCACACTCACCCCTGCAGGAGACCAGGCTCCTGCCCCAGGGCAGCTCGGCTCAACCCACCTCTCTCAGGCTTCCACGTCCTTGAGCCCATCAGACCCGCACTAGGGCCTCTGTCAAGTCCCGGGGGGAGAGCCCGCACGGCCGGCCGGCATGGCTCGTGACAACACGTCCACCCCTGCCCCGGACTGTAGGCTCCAAGGGTCGGTGGGGATTCTGTCCGTCCCGCTGCTTCAACAGCATCCTGAGCTCTGGAACGGTGCCCAGCCGCGGAACAGCCCTCGATAACCCGCTGGGTAAATGGGTACGTGCGCCATGTGATGTGCTAGTCCACACATGACGCGATGTGACATGAGGGGAAGTGATATTTGATGGGTGTGGCGTGGTGGGACACGGCATGACAACGTACCTCGAGATCGTGACATGAGAGCCTTAGCTGAGACTATGGCTGAGAGACACAAATGGGGAAACGTGTGAGGCTGACAGTAAAGAAGACGAATTTGTAGGACCTACTGCTCAGCCAGATGAAGGTGATAAGGAAGGAAGGGGGCAGGGACGACCTCCGAGCTTTCCCGCGAGGCGGCCCACAGGCCGTCACCCGAGCCAGGAGAGGCGCAGACAGGGAGGCTCAGGGGAGAAGGGGGCATGGGGACACCCGTGACAGGAATTGAGACGCGGCTGAGGGCGAACACACAGCTTCCGGCTGTAGCTCAGGTAGGATGCTTGTCCTGAAGGCGAGCATCTGGGGCTGCTGGCATGGCCCACGCGGGAGAGAAGCCTGGGAGCGGAGAGCGGGGGGCCCGCGTCTGGGGCTGCGGGGACCGGAAGGGGGCGCCAGAGAGACAGGGAGAGATGAGAGACTCGGGGGAGGGAGGGAGGGAGGGATCTGGCGCTTCACTCGTCTTTAACCAGGTCAATAGGAGACTTAACGAGACTGATTACTGATGGCAACTTTGGTTTGGTTACTGAAGGGAATAAAAGAAAACATTATCAATGATTCTTACAATGGAAGTAAGTGGAATATAATGAAATCTACCATCTTAAAATAGAAGTTAACTGTAAAATTATTTCTTGTGTAAAAAGCAACATGTAGATTTGTTTGGATGCTGCTCAGAATAAAACAATGAGAAAACATTTTTGCGACAGGAATAATTTAGTATGGTTTGGCTAATACAGGACACCAAAGAATCCCTGATGGTGTTGATATGCTGGCACCGTAGCTGGGTAAGGAAACGTCAGTGTGCTTTAGAAATGTACATGCAGGGACTTCCCTGGTGGCGCAGTGGTTAAGAACCCGCCTGTCAATGCAGGGGACACGGGTTCGAGCCCTGGTCCGGGAAGATCCCACATGTCACGGAGGAACTAAGCCCGTGTGCCACAACTACTGAGCCTGCGCTCTAGAGCCCGCGAGCCACAACTAATGAAGCCCACGCATCTAGAGCCCGTGCTCCGCAACAAGAGAAGCCACCGCAATGAAAAGCCCGCGCACCCCAACAGAGAGTAGCCTCCACTCGCCGCAACCAGAGGAAGCCCGTGCACAGCAACAAAGACCCAACACAGCCAAACATAAATAAATAATTTTAAAAATTAAAAGAAATGCACACGCAGGATGCAGAAGTAGCATCATGTCTGAGATTTGCTTTAAAATGTGAAACTCTTCAGCAAAGGGAAACAAGAATAAACTTTTCTCATGATAAGTCTACCCTGTGCCGGCCACCAAAGAACCACCACCAGTATTTTTCATGTTTTGAATTCCTATGAATTATACCCAACTCAGGAGAAGAAATGTCGGCACATTCCCCACCACAAACACCGTGTGAAAACACGCGAGAGGCACAGAAAGGAAGGAGTGAAGGAAGAAGAAAACGCTGAATTTGCACTTCGACGAACGTGAATTCACAAAATGACAGAGCGAAGTTAAACAAAGGTAACTCAGACAAGGAACCCCTCTGCATTTTGTATTTCAGACTACATTACACTAACCAGATTGTGAGTTAGGCTTAGTACTTTTTTCCTTAACAAGTCCGAAATACAGCGGAGGAGTCAATAAGACACAGGAGCTAAAATAAAAACACAAAACTGGTCTATGAGAGCAAACGTATACGATGGAGTTATTTCAAGGAGACATGCAACTTAAAGGCAGTTTCGGACGATTAATTCATGCAGATACGGATGTGCGGCATTTGGAAGTGAGGAAAACCATCAAGCTTATTTTTATCCTGCTAAAAAATGAATTTATATTTTTAATAGAAGTTCTGTTGTAAAGTCTACCTTCTATCCTGAAATAAAATAATGTTTCACATGAAAATAAACCACAAGCCATTTAGTTTTAAACAAGATAGGAGCCATGGCGTGAGCAATAATTTCTTTACTGCTGGTACAGCTGGGAGTTTACTAAACTTTACTTCTATTTCTTAAGATAAAAAGGAATCTAAATTCTCCCGAGTGATAAACCCACACTTACACATCCTTCCTGAAAGACTGTAACTGGGCAGCACGGACAGATCCCTTCCCACGCCGGGCCGCTGCTGAGGCCTCACCGGGGCGCCGGGGTCGACCTCCACCAGGGCCATCTTATTTTCGAACACGGATGTGAGCAAGCAGAAGGCCTGCACGGACCGGTTGGGAGAGAATTAATTATGAACTCGAAGTGTGGACACAGCTTCAGCTGTGCTGATAGTTACACTGCTTGCAGAGCCCCGTGTGATCCCCTGAACTCTCACACCCGCAATCTCCGTAAGCAGCCACTACAGCGCCATTGGAAGAAAAGGATAAACCACAGTACAGACAGGTGCTCTGTGCAGAGTCTCTGCACAGCGAATGGTCTACGACCGACCTTACGACCACTGGTTTTGCTCATCACAGCACACGATCCAGCAACTTGAATGCTGAGGCTCCCGAAATCTTAATTTCCAGCAAAGAGGAACAAACAAGCAATAGGTCAGGGCTGCGCCCTGCCGTCTCCCTGAGCGCCTGCCGCACACAGGCTGGGGCCGGGGGCTGGGACCTTAGGACACCAGGACGTTAGGAGCGAGCAGAGAGGCCCAGCCAGTGGGGCAGCTCAAGGCCCGGCCCGTGGAGAGCTGACCCGGTCCAAGCCTGCAGACTAAACACATAACATGGCTGTGAAAGTGCTGGGAAGGGCAGAGGCCCTGTGAGAACTCAGAGCCGGGTCTAGGGGACATCCAGTTGCATCTTAAAGGACAGACCAGCGGGATGGGGGGACAGGCTTGGGCACTGAGGCCAGTGGAGGCTTGGAGAGTTCAGGGACCGTCACATGAGCGGACAGATGACAAGGGAGGGGTGACGTCCCACGAGGAGGTGAGGTGTGGCCTGGGCCCCACCCCAGGGCGGCCGGGATCCCTCAGAGCGCAGGGCGCAGGCAGCCGGCTCAGAAGAGGCCTCGGCTGTAGGGCCCACGGGGGGCTCGGGGGACGGGCAGGAGTCGGTCATCCCCGCAGCTCAGCGGACACCAGGAGGGGCGAGGAGACGTCGCTCGGCCTGACAGGGGTGAGGGTGACCAGGCATCACACCAAGGCTGCGGCGAGAACGCGGGAAGAGCCGACTTCAGGGTCCCTGACGCGGCCTGGCCGAGCCCCAAGAGCGCGGCCGGGGTCGGGGGTGAGATGCACACGGGACACAGGACAAGGAGGGAGGGCGCCGGGCTGCCAGCGGGACTGGGGACGCCAGGAGAGGCCAGGGCGGTGCGGCGGTGACCCGCCAGCCTGGTGAGAGCAGCTGGCGCGGGGGATCGGCGCATCTTGTCCTCCTCCTCTGACCTCCACACGCGGCAGACAGCATAATTTTAAAGTTACACGAAATTCACACCAAAGATTCTTTGAACATAGGTCTTACCCTTGCAACGTAAAATGGCCTCCAATTCAAAGTCTGCCAACTTAAATATGAATAAGCCCGCTGAGCTTCCAGTCTACAAGCAGCTGGCGTTCTCAGAAGAAAGACTAATTTTAAAAGAAAAAGAGAAAGAAGTGTCCTGATCTTCTTCCTCAGCTCCAGGGCACCGAGAATTGCGCTGGATCCACGTGAGAGGAGCAGGTGACGCACGATCTTGGGGACCTGAGAGTCCCTCTGCCTGTGTCCCAGGAGGCCAGTCCGATCACTTATAACCTCTCAGCACATCCCAGGGTCTGGGTTTCCTAGACACCCACTGTCCAGGGAAGAAAGGGAGCTCAAAGGGCTACAAGCTGGGCCCAACTCAACTCTGGACGGAGGTTTTACTCCCCCCTACGTCACAGGAGGTCAGCACATCGGCCCCCGCGAGACCCCGCACAGGTGGGCTTCCCCGCGGGCGGGCTGCACGCCCGCGTGACGGCTGCACAGAAGACCCTGCCGTGCGGTGCGGACAGGCTGGAAACTGACCGACAGCAGCGTGCACATCAAGGCAAAACACAGATCTGCCATTTCTTCTTTGTCTTTCCGTTTACAAACTAGACGCAGGCTGTAATCTGATTGATCCGCCACCTCTGGCTTCACCAGACCTGGACACAGAACGGCCTCCACAGACACCTCTGTCCCACATGCACCTTGGGCATGAAGCCAAACAGCAGCCTTGGCCACTCCCCAGGCTGTTCTCCGGTCCTCAGCCTCCAATGGCAGCGCCAGGGAGACCAAGCGAGTCACAGCAGAAGTGGGATGACTGCCCTCTGAGGAACGGTGGGGACCCAAGGCCCCAGACCCCTAGTCAGCTCAAGTTCGGGCCAGGCAGGGGCACCTGTGCAGAGACACGACTGCCTGCTGCGCGAGCACAGCAGGGCTGCAGCCGCACCAGCAGCCTCCTCAGGTCTCCCACCCCAGCAGGACCAGAGGCTGCTCTTTAGTCATCTCCAGAGCTCTCCAAACTCTGTGCGGAGCCAAGGGGAATGAAGTCATGACACTACCCTTTGCCCTACTGCAGAAGTCAAGATCTGCCTAGATTTGGGTGAAGAAAATTAATCTCGTTTTTTTAATTAAATAGCTGGCCAAGATTATCAACCTTAAGACATAAAATATGCAGTCCTAAGAACACTTACACTTACGGTTATGTCAAACAGACAAAGATAATTCGGTTTATTTTAATCATTCTAGAAAAAAAGGAAGCTAATTTAGGAAGGAGGCTTTCTCCATGTGGCCGTGGCGGAGTCCATGGTACTTAAAATCCACGGTCACAGGGCGCCAGGCTCAGGACAGGAAGTGTCACTTCAATCTCTTCTCCCGTGTCTGGTGCCTTTGTGGAGGGAGGCTGACTGTCTTCTAGGGACAGAATTAATGACAATCTGAGAGGCGACATTAAAATGATTAGTCAAGGTCAAGGCTAACCGCTGACCCAGTGGGATGCTGTAGGAAATGCATGTCGCTGGAATAACTCAGATCACGAATCAAGAAAAATCCTTAGGCTTATACGTTATAAAGCACAAGGTTAGAAATAAAGATTAGACCCCATACCATGAGGCCTGTAGGGAGAGAGATGGAGTCTCAAGGATAGATCCACAGAAAGGGGGTGAGAAGGAAACGGTCTACTTAGAGATAACTGTGAATTCCTAAAGTGGGCTTATTACTTCATAATAAATGAGTATTTACACAAGAAATAATGAAAGCCAAGGCAAACACATTAGGAAAAAATAGATCTAATGGATAAAGGCAATTTCTGACCTACTTTAAAAAGAAACTGCTTACAGCCATTTACCTATATATATATATATATATATACACATATATATATATATATATACATATATATATATATATACACACACACACACATACTACAAACTAAAAACACCAATCACGATCAATTTGAAGGCGAGCAGAGCAGAGACACATCTGCTGTAACAAGAAAATGAATGGACGCAGGTGCCTAGGAAAGAGAATCCATAGCTGGATTTTAAACAGTAAAATCAATAGTTTCCCCAGCTCCTCCTGGGGCAGAGCGGCAGATACTAGGGCACCTGGCGACAGGGACAGGTGTGGGGAGGGAGGGGTGACAAGCGGGGAATGGGGGCCGGGCCGCCGAGTGGGCTCAGCTGAAAAGCTGCGGACCCCTGGGCACCCCCTGCTGTGACACCGCCAACGGGCTGTAGAGCTGCTGCCCTGGGGGGACAGGCACCGCTGTTCACTGAGACAAGCCTCCACCCGCCCCACGCCGTGCCATCCACTCCCACAAGACCTGCCTAGTCCCGGGACCCTGGCTTCCCCTCCCTCTCCCTCCACCCCCTGCTCGGGGATGGGGGTCGCTGTGGGCCTGAGCCCCGCGGGCAGGTCTGCAGGGCATCACCTGGCCAGCTGCATGGCTTGGACTCGACCCCCCATGGTGCGGAAACTCTTTCCTCAGGTCAACTTGTGTCACACAGCGATAATGGTGTCCTTCCACCAAACTGAAGGTCCGAAGCTGGAAAAGCAAAACACGTCTAGACACGCAAGAACACGTGTAGACACAGGACTCTCACCAGATGGTCTGATGCAAAGCCAGAAGCCAAGGAGAGTGAGCAGGGAGCCGACAGGATGCGAGGCGCCCCCGCTGCTCTTCTCTGGCCTCCAATCCATCCCTCCCTCATCCCCCCACCCGGGGGCGTCCTCCTAACGGCACGTGGGGGGGCAGTGCCGACTTGAGGTGCAGACACAACCCAGCGGTCACTCGTCTTCTGCAAAACACTGGACCAAGCACGGTGTGCTCCTGTCCCCAGCGCCGCACGCCTGGTCTCTCCAAACACAGCACGGCGGGCACAGCCCACACGTCCCAGGGCCTGACACAGAGCTCCTAAAACCCTTGGAAACTTCTGATGAGAGTGACCACAGTGTCGCTTGTTATGTTTATGAGGTGACTTCTGGAAAGCCCTCAGGTCACCTAAGGATGGGGACTGGTTGCCAGGGGAACCACCCCTGACCTCTGGGGAGGGGTGCAGGGGCTGGAGACGGATTTCAATCACCCACCACCGCCAAGGATCGAATCAATCCTGCCTAAGCAATAAGCCTCCATAAAAACCCCAGAAGTACAGGTTCAGGGAGATCCAGGTGGGTGACAACATCCTCCCTGGGGTGCGATGCCCCCCACGTCCACGGGAACAGAAGCTCCTGTGCTGAGGACGCCCCCAAATCTTGCCCTGGATAGCTCTTCCTCTGGCTGCTCGCCTGTATTAATCAAGCAGAGGAAGGGGTCGTGGGAACCTCTGATTGGCAGCCGAGTCAGGCAAAGCTGTGGGTGACCTGGGGACCCGCTACCTGCAACTGGCATCTGAAGTGAGGGGCAGTCTCGTGGGACTGAGCCCTTAACCACCTCCAGGTAGACAGCGTCAGAACTGGGTTAACTGTGGAACCCCCGCTGGTGTCGTGCTGACCGGCTTCCTGGGGGACCTCCCCGTCTGGCGACAGAAGCATCAGAAGAGCGCAGTGTGAAAGCCAAGGAGACGCACAGGAGGAAAACCTGGGTTACCTCCTCACGTGAGGTCTTACCCAAATTCTATCAGCAGCCACTGTTTTTAAAAGAGAACAGTATCCATGCTTTGTGAAGTAAACCTCAATTGCTCACCTAAAACCTGGTAAATGGAATATTTATAAAGGGAATTTTTCCTGCCATATCAATAAACAAAGGATGTCACAGTCACCAAAGATTGCAGCCCTGCAACATGAGCCAAGGAAACTCAGGGCTGAAAAGGAAGCTGCCGTGTAGCAGCCCTCAGGCTGCAGCCACTCCCTGCAGCGAGCCCTGAGGCAACTCAGGACGTGAAAATACTGGCCCCAGGTAGCTGAGGTGCACGTCAAAGGAATGACCTCACTGAGGCCACTCTTGCATCTTCCCATACATAGAAAAGCGCTGAATTCCTTAACTTGAGATGCCTGGATTTCTTTACTTAACAATAATCCTTTGATGTTCCGACTACCTGCCCTTTGCTGCCAAACTGCTGCATACCCCGGCCCTCACCCTCGCAGCCCCTCTCGCCTGCTTGGAGCAGCTCTGAGCTATCTGAAGAGCCACGTCCCGGGCCAGTCCTCATGTGCCCCCAATAAAACTCAACTCACAGCTCTCACGTTGTGCGTATTTTTTTAAGTCAACAAAACTAAGTTTTAAAAAATATCAAATATCTTCAAATTTCTCAAAATATATAAAGCTGACACTAATGGTTGTACGAGATTTTCCAGAGGACCGAGCTTCTCTGCAGGCAAGGCCCCGCGGGTATGAAAACCCCACCAGGCGCTGGAGGTACGGCCTCAGCAAAGGATACAAAGCAATCGTGAAATAGAGACCCTTCTGCACGTGTTCACTTAGTCATAACAATGTCTGAAAACCAGAGTTAGCCTGTGGCTCTCACCTGGCCATCCGCACAGCCGGTGACCAGCTACAGCCTTCGCTGGTCCACAAGGAGACTCGGGAGGGGAGAGGCTATCGCAGGGGGCACGCGAGTTCTTAGCCTTAAAGGCGCCTGAGAGAGTTTAAACTGGGAGCCAGCACTTTTACTGACGGTGTTTCTTTTAGTCACGTGTGAACTATTCCAAAGTAAGTTCTTCACCAGGAAGTAGAAACTGTAAGTGAACACAAAGTTTGGAAAGTGCGTGAGTGTGGGAAGGCAGGGGTCGGGATGGCCAGGGAGCCTGGGGGTCACCCCGCCCCTCCATGAGTCACTAACGCCCAGCCCAGAGCGAGAACAGCACCGGAAACATTAAACACAAAGCAAGGATTCTTAAGTAAGAAACAATAGGACTACGGAATTAGTGGTGAAAACAGCAATTAAATGAATGTCTTTTTTTAAAATCGTTGTCTAGGATGTCATTTCATTTAAAACTTACTGGGAATCCAGAGTGTCAAGGATTTAGAAGGAGAGTTAGGATACATGAATATTGAAAACACTGCACATCCTAAATAAACTTTACAGATGACATCAAAATCAAGTTTATAATTGTTTTCTTAACAGTCAAATGAAGTCCCCATAGTTACTTTCAGGAAAATAATTCCAACATAATTCTAAGAAGTATGCTCTATCCCTGAGACTGATAAATGGATTCAGACCCCCTTGACTGTCACAGCTCTGGCTTACAGGTTAACATGTATGTATCAGGTTACACACAGCCCACGGACAGAAAACAGGTAAAAGTTTTAAGTTACCTGTTAACACTGATGAGTTGTATATTAATGATCCCATACGATGGTCCCAAACCTTTGGACAGACACACGTTTCTTTAGAAGAGGTAAAAATTTTGCCATTATTGCTATAGTTTGAACTAATACTTCTACCAAATTACAAATTAATTTATGTGAACGGTTATCTAAAGGACAAAATAATAAGCATGTAAATAATAAAACTACAGAAATACAATTAAAGATATCAGAATCATACATACAGGAAATAAACATTTCCAGAAATAACCACCTATAGGTTTGGAAGACCCAGACAAGAGAAGGTTGGAGACATTTCCAGCACTGCATCAACATTGCCGAGAAGAGGGGACAAGATCGCTGTCACCTATATCCTGACTAGAAAGGACCAGTTACTGAGTGACAGGCACACCCTCCTGTTTTCCAAACATCAGCTCTAATTCTCACACCCCTTGAGGAGACAGAGGCCATCATTTCCATTTTCCACATAAGAGAGGTCAGGCGGAGCACGGTTAATCTGTCAGCAGCAGTTGGTAAGTGGCGGAGCTGGGGTTCGGGCCCCAGCAGCCTGCTCCAGAGCTTTTTCAAAGTGCGAAATTTCAAGGTGACAACAGAAGCATTTTTACTATCTCTCCTCTCTCTCTCTCTTTCTGTCTCTCTCTCTCTCTGCAGGTGCCTGTTAATTACCCCCAACTTTTCTTCACCCGCAACACAGGACGTCCTCACTTTGTCAGTTAGAAAATACAGTGTACTGACTTGGAGGTGGATGGGAACTGAGCTTGCTTTTTGAGTTACTTCCATCTTAAGCCCAATTTAGTTCTGAATGAATCTTCTGATATTGCAAAGTGACCCTGCTGCTGGGCCCCTAGGATATGCTGTGGAGGTAAATTAAGGTGCTAGCTCTCCAGGGCCCTGGATTCCAGCAGAAGGAGGGTCCCATCACTGACTCAGCCCGCCTGGAATGCCAGGTCACCAGAGGGTGCCATGAGCCCTGGCTCCCCACACCCGCCCAGCAAGCGGCCAAAACATCAGGCTGAGTTCAGGACAGTCACCCCTCAGACATTACACATGTGGCAGTGACCGTGAACCAAAAGCACAACACAGATCGTTCACACGCTACCACGGTCTAATGCCCGTCCCGTACCTTGAAGCTTCTGTCCTTGGACACCGTGATGATGACACGTGCCTTCCAAGTGCAAAACTCGGCCACGGTCACTGGGCCCCGGTGACCCTGCGGCTTGGCTAGGGTAGACCGGCTCTGGGGGAATTGGTGAGGGAAGACCAGGCACTGAGTGTTCTGGTAATCATTATTTTTATTAAGAAGTTCTATGAATCTCACAGAAAAGCTTCTGTTAAAATAAATGCTACTTTACATAATCCCTTGGTCCAAACTCGAAACTTCCCGTGTATAACGCTGGAAGCTGAAGTTCAGAGGCTGAGCCGAGAGGAAGCGCCGCAGTCCTGGCCCCGGCAGCAGCGACTGAAGAAATGAGACTGACCGAGGCCGACACCCCCATCACGCCCTGAAGCAGCATCTGGGGCGCCCGACACCCCCGTCACGCCCTGAAGCAGCATCTGGGGCGCCCCACCTCCCCACGGCCCACACCCCGCACACGCTGCCCCTGCCGCACCCGCCGCCAGGCCGGCCCTGCAGAGGCGTCCGCGCTCCATGCCAGGCTTATCGTTTTCTCTTTCAGGAGCATCTGTCTTCCTTCAAACACTGGCGGTGCTAAGTGTCCTCCTGTTCATCCTGGTTTACTTGCCTCTCACGTGAAGATGGTGTTTGTTAGGTTTGGGGGTGACCTAGTGCTAATCCAGTTAACCATCAAAAGGTGTCTGCACAAAATGTTTTAAATACTTACACCTCAAATGCCAACGTGTTGCTGAACAAGCTCACAGCCCTGCCCTGATCCTAGGTGACCTCCACCATCTGACCTTTTGTTATGTGTGCCCCTCAACTTCACAATCTGGCCCAAAATTGTTTTTAGACAGAAACGTACACTCTGCACCCCAAACTGCCCGGCACGCCTGAGGCCCCGTGGGTTAACCGTCAGTGAAGGTCCGGCACGCTAACGTCCCTCCTAAGCTCGGTTTTTACAGTGGAAATGGCAAGGAAACTCCTTGCAGGCAAATAGCTTTGTTGACTGCATTCATCTGGCAAATGGAAGACAAGACACACACCAGGCCCTGGAAAATCTGTCTCCAAGCTGCGTCTCGGGCAGGTGAGTTCTGAGGAAGCAAGCCGCCTGCTCTTCGGGCCTGGCGTCAGGCCAGCGGGTAGAGCAACCAAAGCACAGAACCCGCAAGAGGTGACACACCTACTTAAACTCATCCCAACTAAGAAGTAAGGCAGAAGAGTCCAATTCTTGATGAAAAGCAAATTTTGCTAGAAGAGATAAAAGCACTACGCTTTCCAGGCCTTGAAGGGACCGCTCAAGTAGGAGCCGATCAGAGAACCACAGTTTACCGCACGTGTGCTCAGTGAGCCCTGGTGTCCAACTTCCTGGAAAGGTTTCCTAATTTACATAGCACAGCAGTTATCTGGGTCCAGTGATTTCCAATCGCAAGATAAAGAAATGTTTTCACTCACTGCCCCTCACATCTTTACAAAAGCAGGCCCAGTTACAAACCCTGCGGAGAAGAGGCAGGTGGGACCCAGCACCAGGAGCCGTGGGCGTCGTGCCGGGGAACTTCACGCGGTGCCGGGTCTTAGCTCAACGTCCAATGTGAATGCTTTGCTTCCAGCACACACCGCAGCAACATGATGGGCGGGACTGAGCCTTAAACACAGCACCTTTCCCAGGAGGGTGCTGAGGACGGTCCCTCGCGGAAGTCGCCCTGGAGGGAGTTGGGTCATTACTGTAACGTCCGAGATGACCTCACGGGAGATGCTGAGAGCATAACCCTCTATCCCAGGATTACGTGCAGAATGACGTGAGCTCTGGTTTGATTTCGGCTCATTGACAGTATTAAAAACATTGAAAAGTTCTTCTGGAAACGCGTGGAGCACGGGGACTGTCTGTAGGGAAGACGCTGGAGCACGGGGATAACGGCGGGTCTTGCGGAAGGCCACGCACACAGACTCCAGGCAAGTCGTGCGTCCCATCCTCCGCCCTGCATCCGCCCTGGCTCCAGGCCCGGCCAGTGACCTGCTGTGGCCCGTGGCAAGCAGGCAGAAGGGACACTGTGCCCATGTGAGCCTCATCCTCCGGTCTGGGGCCTCTCCATGGCCAGAAGAAGTCTCCAGGCCGGGCAGCAGGCCCCGTGGCGACAATGAAGCCGGCCTGCAGCTTCGAGTGAGGCCACTGGACCAGCCCACCGCTGGGCAGCAAAGGCTCGTGCTCAGTGTCTGGCCCAGAGACTTTGAGGCTGCTTGTCGAGACCAAGAGCCCACAGAAAGGAAAACATGTACCTGCCACACTGAAGCTCTGATTTGGGGGGCCCACCACGTGGATCTGTTCCATCATGTTCAGCACGTGCCTGCACGTCCCCAGGCACCCCTCAGGCACAGGACACGTCCAGGAACCAGACACAGAAACCCCACCTTCAAGGAAAACTTGCATTCGGGGTGGGGGGCGGGAGGCATTTAGACAACAATAAACAAAATAAATAAGCCAGCTCCGTAGAGCACCAGATGGAACAAAGCACTAGAGAAAATCAAAGCACAGAGGGGGTCAGAAGGTGCCCACAGCAAAGGGGACACATGGGCAGAGACCCTGAGACAGAGTAGCTGCTGCGCAGGCCCTGGGGCCGGCCTGGGGGTGGAGTGGCGTCTGCAGGAGGCGGGGCAACAGAAGGGGCTCTGAGCAGAGGCCGGCACAATCTCACTCTGACTTTGAAGGGACCCTTCGGTGGCGGGGCTGTGAGGGCAGGCTGCAGCAGGCAGTTAGAGGCCAGGGCAACAATGCGGGGAAGACGGCTTGGGGGCCCGAACCTGCACGGTGGCAGGGAGGTGAGGAGTGCTCAGACTGACATGTGTCTGTATGAATATGTGTGTACCTACGTATGTGTACATATGGACGTACTATATGTGTATGTGTATATGTACTGCGTGCAGGTGTGTGTGTGCTATGTATGCAGTGAATGCATGCAGTGAATGTGTATGCATGTATGTGTGTATGTACATGCATGTATATACTGTACGTGTATTGTATGTGTATGTGCATATCCATGTGTGTGCTGTATATGTATGTGCAAACATGTATAACTTACATATATACATGTAATTATGCATATACTCTATATGTCTGTGTGAGCATGTATGTATTAATACTAGATATGAATGTGTATATGTGTGTACTACATGTGTATTGTGAGCGTGTGTGTATACATGATATATATACGTGTGTGTGTGTGCTAGTGGTGATACACTGACACTGGAGTGATCATACTACAAATTAAATGAAGGCGAGGAATAAACTATTATATATACTATTGTCTAAGATTACTTGACATTTGATTTTTAGAGTAATCCTACAACTTCCCAATGTAATTGAAAAAAAATTCAAATTCCTTAGTATGATCCCCACCTAACTTTTGCTTTTTTAACTTTTTATAAATTGAGGTATAGTTGATGTACAGTATTATGTTTTGGGTGTACAACATAATGATTCACCATTTTTAAAAGTTATACTTCATTTATAGTTTATTATAGACTACTGGCTATATTCCCTGTGTTGTACAATACATCCTTGTTGCTTATCTATTTTATACATAATAGTCTGTACCTCTTAATCCCCTCCTCCTATCTTGCCCCTCCCCACTTCTCTCTCCCCACTGGTAACCACTAGTTTGTTCTCTACATCTGTGACTCTGTTTCTGTTTTGTTATATATATTCATTTCTTTTATTTTTTAGATTCCACATATAAGTGAGATCACACAGTATTTGTCTTTCTCTTACACATTTCACTGATCATAATGCCCTCCAAGTCCATCCATGTTGCTGCAAATGGCAAAATTTCATTCTTTTTACGGCTGAGTAATATTCCATTGTATATATGTACCTCATCTTCTTTATCCATTCATCTATCGGTAGACATTCGGGTTCCTTCCATATCTTGGCTATTGTAAATAATGCTGCTATGAATACTGGGGTGCATTTGTCTTTTCAAATTAGTGTTTTTGGTTTTTTTGGATATACACTCAGGAGCGGAATTGCCGGGTCATATGGTAGCGCTATTTTTATTTTTATTTTTTTTTTTGTGGTACGCGGGCCTCTCACTGCTGTGGCCTCTCCCGTTGCGG
>NC_041223.1:393013-406198 GCF_002837175.3 Physeter macrocephalus | reverse complement strand
GCACAGGCTCCGGACGCACAGGCTCAGCAGCCATGGCTCACAGGCCCAGCCACTCCGCGGCATGTGGGATCTTCCTGGACCAGGGCACGAACCCGCGTCCCCTGCATCTGCAGGTGGACTCTCAACCACTGCGCCACCAGGGAAGCCCTATTTTTATTTTTTTGAGGAACCTCCATACTGTTTTCCACAGTGGCTCCACCAATTTACATTCCCACCAACAGAGTAAAAGGATTTCATTTTCCCTACATCCTCACCAACATTTGTTATTTGTGCTCTTTTTGACGATGGCTATTCTGACAGGTGTGAGACAATATCTCGTGATTTTGATTTTCATTTCTCTAATAATTAGTGATATTGAGCATCTTTTCATGTGCCTGTTGTCCATCAGTATGTCTTCTTTGGAAAAATATCCATTTTTTTAATCAGGTTGTTTGTTTTTCTGATGTTGAGTTGTATGAGTTGTTTATATATTTTGGATATTAATCCCTATCAGTCACATCATTTGCAAATATTTTCTCTCACTCTGTAGGTTGTCTTTTTGTTTTGTTGATGGTTTCCTTTGCTTTGCAAAAGCTTTTAAGTTTAATTAGGTCTCATTTGTTTATTTTTTGTTTTGTTTTATTTTGCCTTAGGACACAGATCCAAAAAATATTGCTATGATTTATGTTAAAGAATGTTCTGCCTTTGTTTTCTTCTAGAAATTTTATGGTTTCTGATCTTACATTTAGTCCTTTAATCCATTTTGAGTTTATGGTGTTAGAGAATTCTTTTTCATGTATCTGTCCAGTTTTCCCAGCACCACTTATTGAAGAGACTATCTTTTTCCCCACTGTATATTCCTGCCTCATTTGTCATAGATTAATTGATCATAGTGTGTTGGTTTATTTTCTGGGCTCCTATCCTGTTCCATTGAGCTCTGTGTCTGTTTTTGTGCCAGTGCCACACTGTTTTGCTGACTATAGCTTTGTAGTATAGTCCAAAGTCAGGGAGCCTGATTCCTCCAGCTCCATTCTTCTTTCTCAAGATCGTTTTGGCTATTCGGCATCTCTTGTGTTTCCATACAGATTGCAAATTATTTGTTCTAGTTCTGTGACCCACCTAACTTTTTGACTTCATCTGATAAAATTCTCCTAACATCACTAAGCTCCAACCTACGGGCTGGTTCTCAGCTCTTCAAACAGTGGCTCCTGCTCTGACTCTCCTCCTCCTCCAGCCCAAGCGCTGCCTCTGCAGAGTCCATGGCACCGAGCGCATCCTGCCCGCGTTCCCTGCGAGCATTGTGCTTCCTTTCTCTACCACACTGCCCACAAACTGTATGCTTGTGTTTACATGTTCCTGGTCTGTCTCCCACTCTAAGCTGTAGATTCACCACTGTCTCTGTAAGGAAAGAATATTTCAACTTGTCTACCTGCTTTCAGAGTTCCATAAAAATCACAGATTTCAAAATAAGATGATCTTGAGATGAAAACTAATGAGCCTATGATGTCAGCTCCACGTACAGCCAAGGTCAATAGATTCGAATGGCCTGGTCTGCTTCCTACACAGAACCTCCAGTTTAGACACCTGGTTTCAAGGTTAAAGGAATCAAAAATGATCCCAAACCCTCCTGTATTTATTTAAGAACAAGTCATTCCCTTTGTGCATTTTTTAAATGTGTTTAAAATTTTCCTTTACCTTGAAGCACTTTCTGTCTGCATTCATCCAGGTTCCACATTATGACATAATCTTGTGATGCAGAACAGATGAGAAGCGGATTCACTCTATTTCCAAATGCCACAGCGGTGATTGGCTGATGGTGTCCTCTTAGGATTAGCAGCTGAAGAAATTAACAAAAAACAGAAAAAGCGTAGATTATAGAAAACATTAAAAAAATAGAAGAACATAACAAAACCTCAATCCTAAGAAATTAAATGCATTGAGTTTTTCAAACATATTTATTTCATACATTCACTTCAACTTCATCTATTAAAATTGCTGTTCATGCACTGTTAAATTACTCTCTCATGTAAACCATTTCACTGTTATTCAGGATCACAAATGGCACACAAATGATTATATCCTCCCTCTGCTTCTTCTCTATTTATTAATTAAACAATGCATATTGCATCCCCACTCCATGCCAGAAGAGTAACAGCTAAATATTGAAGGATAAGGAAAATAACAAGGATTTGACAAGAGGAGGAGAGCATTGGGGTCGCTGGGGAATCAAAGCATGTTTAAGAAACTGCTGGTCCAAGTAAACTAAGAAGACGAAGCAAGAGGAAGTTTGGGTCAGGGTGCAAATGCCCTGACAACTACATACGCAGCTTGGATGGAGCTCTGGAGAGTTAGAGGCCAGCAGTGTACAAGCAGAGGGATGCAATGACCAGATTTGTTTTTCAGGAACATAAATTTCTGCAAGTATAGAAGAGAGACCAGAGTGGGGGATACAGTGGAAACCAAAATATTCCAAAGGAGACACAGCATAGGGCTTGAGCTAAGGAGGCAGATGTGGAAATGGGATAGATGACCAATGGACCAAAGGGATGGAAGAAAGGACAAAAGCCAAGACAGCTTCACAGGCTGAAATCTTGGGTGAATAATGGCGCAAGAAAGAGAGGAAACACAAGAAGAGGATGGGGTGGAATCTGCATGGATGTGGGGCACTTGGCCCAAGGCAAGTTGAGGTGCTCTCAAGCCAACCTCAAGCGGACAGCAGGCATTCTGCTGCGAAGGCTCTGCTTCAAACGCGAGGCCTGGGAAAGCCCCACCTCCGGCCACAGCTGGCTCATCTGCACCAACCTCCCGATGAGAAGGACAAGAAAAACCAGGCAAATTTTGCAAAAAATATATTTTTAAGACATCAGAGAGTAATGAAGGCAATGCAGAATTAAGATCAGAGAAGAAGAAAAGCGAGGGGAAGGATCGAGCTACAAAAGGCAGCTCCTAACAATTCCAGTGGAGCATCTGAGAAGTGATATATTTACTGGGCTGGAGGCACAAAACGGTGTATACAGATGCATCATTTCAGGGCATAAACCGAAGGATCTTACTGGGAGAAAAGCAAAGAATTCCATCCCATTACAAAGTACTTCTGAGAACAGACTCAATAGCCTTAAGGTGGAGACCCTATATACTGTTTTCTTTAAAACACTACAGGTGGGGACTTCCCTGGCGGTCCCGTGGTTAAGACTTCTCCTTCCAGTGCAGAGGGTGTGGGGTCGATCCCGGGTCATGGAGCTAAGATCCCACCTGCCTCATGGCCAAAAACCCAAAACATAAAACAACGGAAGCAATACTGTAACAAATTCGATAAGGACTTAAAAAAAAAATACAGGATACTCAGTTAAAACTGAATTTCAGATAAACAACAAATAATTTTAAAAAACAAAACAAAACACTATGAGTGGACTTTAATAAATTTCTGCTTCAAAAAAAGAATACAGCCTACTCAGGTGGGAGGGAGGGGTATGTTGCCAAACTTTCTAGGCTTAGAGCAGGAACCCAAAGGACCAGACCAAGGAGGGAAGATGAATTGGAAACACAAGAGCCCTCACAAGCACTGGACCCACCTTTTTTATTTTTTTTTTTAAGTTGAACATAATTTCTTTTTTTAAAAAAAATTAATTTATTTATTTACTTATTTTTGGCTGTGTTGGGTCTTCGTTGCTATGCACAGGCTATCTCTAGTTGCGGTGAGCCGGGGCTACTCTTTATTGCGGTGCACGGGCTTCTCATTGCAGTGGCTTCTCTTGTTGTGGAGCACAGGCTCTAGGTGCGCAGGCTTCAGTAGTTGTGGCACATGGGCTCAGTAGTTGTGGCTTGCGGGCTCTAGAGCTCAGGCTCAGTAGTTGTGGCGCACAGGCTTAGTTGCTCTGCGGCATGTGGGATCTTCCTGGGCCAGGGCTCGAACCCATGTCCCTTGTATTGGCAGGCAGATTCTTAACCATTGTGCCACCAGGGAAGCCCTGGACCCACCTTTGAGTCCCCTCGATCCCTGACTGGATCAGGTTCATCTGGGGGTGCTAGTGCCCACGGCTGGCCAACTACCAGAAGCAAACATAAATTCTTTCTGGAAGAAGCTAAGATACAGAGCCTCAAACTAGCTGTATTTTTTTCATATATAATGTCCAGCAACCAATCAAAAATAATCAGGTACTCAAGGAGACAAGACCATTCGGTCAAAAAACAAGAGAAATATAAGAAATGATGGAAAACACCCACAAGCTGTTTAGACCTTGAAACCAAACCAGAATTGATCCAGGTGTCAAAACTACTAGATAAGGACATTTAAACAGTCATTATAACTTCATTTCATATGTTCAAAAGGTTAAACAGAGGCTTAGAATATATTTTAAAAAGACCCAATTCTAACTTCAAGAGATGAAAACTAAAATGAAAGATGAAAAACACACTGAGTGGGATTAAAAGCAGATTAGACATTGCAGAAAGAGAAGTAGGTGGTCTAAATAGGCCTATATCTGTTAAAGAAAATGAATCAATAATTGATAACCTTCTGAAACAGAAAGCACCAGGCCAAGATGGGCTCACTGGTAAATTCTACTAAACATTTAAGAAAGAAATCAGACCAATTCTCCAAAACATCTTTCAGAAAATAGAAGAAAAATAAGAGGAAACACTTCAGAAGAAACAGAGGGAATACCTCCTTACTCATTCTATGAAGCCAGTATTACCTGAATACCAAAACCGGACAAAGACATGACAAGAAAAGAAAATTACAGACCAGTATCTCTCATGAACAGAGATGCAAAAATCCTCAACAAAATATTTAAAATATTAGCAAATCAAACTAAACAATGTATAAAATGAATTATAAACCATGACCAAATGGGATTTATTCCATGTATGCAAGGCTGGTTCAACATTCAAAAATCAACTAATTCACCATACCAACAGGCTAAAGAAGAAAAATCACACAAAAACATCAATAAAGGTAGAAAAAGCATTTTAAAAATCCAACAACAATTCATGATAAAAAAAAAATTCTCAGTATACTAGTATCTCAGCATAATAAAGAATAGCTACAAAATATCAAAAGTTATATTTAAAGGTGAGAAACCAGAAGTTTTACCACTAAAATCAGAAACAAGGCAAGGATGTCCCCCTCACCACTCCTTTCACCATCATACTGGAAGTCTTAGCTAATGCACTAATACAAGAAAAGAAAAGGAATAGTGTCTGAGAAAGAAAAAGTAAAACTGTCTTTGTTCACAGATGTTTCCATGATTGTCTATGTAGAAAATCCAAAAGAATGAACAAAAAACTCCTGAAACTAAGCAATTTATAGCAAGTTTGCAGGACACAAAGTTAAAATATACAATTCTGTTGCTTTCCTATATACTAGCATTAAAAAAGTGGACTTTGAAATTAAAAATACAATAACATTTACATTAGCAAAAATGTAATGTAATATGAAATCGGTACAAATCTAACAAAATATGCATAAGATCACCATGAGGAAAATTATACAGCTCTGTTGAAAGAAATCAAAGAAGAACTAAATGAATGGAGAGATACTCCATGTTTGTGGATATGAAGACTCAAAATTGTCAAGATGTCAGTTCTTCCCAACTTAATCTACAGATTCAATGCAATCCGAATGAAATCAACAAACTTACTCTGAAGTTTACATGGAGAGGCAAAAGACCGAGAACAGCCACATAATACTGTAAAGTAACACAGCTGGAGGACTGACCTACCTGAGTTCAAAGCTACTCCAAAGCTCCGCCAATCGAGACTGAGTGATGTTGGCAAAAGAAAAGACAAACAAAAAAAAAAAAAAAAAGAAAGAAAAGAAAAGACAAACAGATCACTGGGAGAGAACAGAGAGCCAGAAAGAGTCAACCAACCTTTAACAAAGGCACAAAGGCAATACAGTGGAGAACACTATACACTTCTAGAAGGTAACCTAGGAGAAAAACCTAGACGACTTGCATTTGGCAATGACTTTTTAGATAAGACACCAAAGACATGAGTCATGAAAGTAAGACTTAATCAGCTGGACTTCGCTTTAGCACTAAAAATTTCTGCTCTGTGAAAGACACCATCAAGAGAATAAAAAGACAAACCACAGACTGGGAGAAAATATTTGCAAAAGACATATATAATAAAGAACTATTATGCAAAATATACAAAGACCTCTTAAGACACAGCAAGGAAATAAACAATCCAATTTAAAAATGGGCCAAAGACCTTAACAGACACCCCACTAAAGAAGATATACAGATAGCAAGTAAACATACGAAAAGTATCTGTCATCAGGGAAAGTCACATTAAAACAGCAGTAAGATACTACTATACACTTGTTAGAATGGCTAAAATTCAGAACACTGACAACACCAAATGCTGACGAGGATGTGGAGCAACAGGAACTCTCATCCTTTGCTGGAGGGAATCAGAGTGGTGTGGCCACCTTATTAGAGTTTCTTACAAAATGAAGCATACTCTCCTCATACAACTCAGCAATCCTGCGCCTTGGTATTTACCAAAGGAGTTGAAAATTTATGTCCACTCAAAAATTTGGACAAAAATTTATGTTTATAGCAGCTTTATTCATAATTGCCAAAACTTGAAAGCAACTAAGATGTCCTTTAGTAGATGAATGAATAAATAAACTCTGGTCCATCCAGACAATAGAATATGATTCAGCACTAAAAAGAAATGAGCTATCAAGTCATGGAAGGACATGGAGCAACCTTAAATACATATTACTAGAGAAAGAAGCCAATCTGTATGATTCCAACATACAACATTCTGGAAAAGGCAGAACTCTGGAGACAGTAAAAGATCAGCGGTTGCCAGAAGATAGGGGGTAGGGAGATATGAATAAGCAGAGCACAGAGGAATTTCAGGCAGTGAAAACAGTCTGTATGGTACTAGAGTGGTGGGTACATATCATTATACACTTGTCCAAACCCACAAAATGTACAACACAGAGGGTGAACTCTAAGGCAAACTATGGACTTTGGGTGAAAACAATGTCAATGTAGGTTCATCAACTGTAACAGATGTACCATCTGGAGGATGCTGAGCATGGGGGAAAATACACACGTGTGGGTGCATATCACAGGTATAGAGGAACTCTCTGTACTTTCCCCTCAATTTTGCTGTAAACCTAAAACTGCTCTTAAAAAATAATGGCCTCAAAATACAAAAAGCAAGTAAAAGGTAGAACCCAAAAAGAAATGTGTAGCCAAAATTCCAGAGTAAGAAATATTACCAGGGATAAATCATGTCATTTCATAATGTTAATGGAGTCACTTCACCAAGAAGACATAAAGATACTGAACATTTACATGCTTAATAACAGAGCTTCAAAATACATGGAGCAAAACTGATAGAAGAGAAATAGACAAATTCACATTTAGAGTCATAGATTTCAATATGCCTCTCTCAATAACTGCTAGAGCAGGTGGTCATAAACAGAAGACTTGAAGAATGCTATCAACCAACCGATCTAACTGACATTACTAAAACAAAAGACACACATATTCATAGCCACTTTCTTTATAATAGTCAAAAGTGAAAATAACCTAAACGTCCACCAACAGGAGAATGGATAAACAAATTACAGTATATCCATACAAGGGAATACTACTCAATAATAAAAAAAGAACAAACTGTTGATACATGCAACAATGTAGATAAATCTAAACATAATTATTCTAAGTGAAAGAAGCCAGACAAAATGAGTAAAAGCTGCCTGATTCCACTTACATAAAACTCTAGAAAATGCACACTAATATAAAGTTTATATTTAGAATAAAGAACCCCTTCAAATCAATAGGAAAAAGACAGATAATTCAGTAGAAAAATAGCAAGAGATTGAACACATATATCACAAAAGGGAATGTCCAAATGGCCAATAAACGTGCACAAAGGAGTTAAACCTCATTAATCATCAGGGAACTGCAAATTATAATTAAGTTCCACTACACCCACCAGAAGGGACAACATTAAAAGGACCAAGTGTAGGTGAGGATGTGGATCAGCTGGAAGTCTTACCCACCATGTGAAGAAGGACAGGTTGGTACAACCACTTTGGAAATCTTAGCTTTAACTTTTAGACTAAATATATGCATTCCTTAAGACTCAGCAATTGTACATACATTTGCGTCAAAAGACATATAAAAGAATGTAGCAATCAAAATATGGAAACCAACCAAATCTCCAATAATAGTAGAATGGATAAAGTGTGGTCTAGCCATACAATGCAATACTGCACAGCAATGAAAACAAGCAATGTGGATAAATCTCATAAGCATAATGGCAAACCAAAGAGACCACCAAAAAAGAATGTGTAATGTGTGATACCATTTATGCAAAGTTCAAACACAAGCAAAGCTATGTGCTAGAAGCAGGGCCAGAGCCACCTTTGGGGAAGAGAGCAGGGAGCACCCGCTGAGGCAGAACCTGGGCGGTGGCCACCCGCTGTGCTCACTTTGTTATTATCACTACAATGTGCGCTTAACACCTGGGACACATTTTTCTAAGTGTTTTATGCTCGATAAAAAAACAAGAGAGATCAAGCCAGAGATCGGAATGTAGGGTCAACTCATCAATGCAAGTTGTGTTGAAGAAACACATAAAAACCTCTCTTAACTAAGTGGGAAAGAAATCAAAATACAGATTTCCCTTCAGGAATGATGAACAGCTTCCACTATTAGTAAAGCGTTTGCCAGCATAATTGAAAGTTAAGGAAAATTTCAAAGCAAATACAGTTTTGGTCTGTATGTACTGTAATCACTATTGTCAAACTCCTGAAGCCCAAAATGAAGACAAAAACTATCCCAATATGAAAAATGTTGATGGACTTTGCTTTTTTATTTTTTACAATAAAACCTGTTTTTAAGAGTATTAAGATAATTATATTAGTCATGAAATAATCTTTAGAAAGAAAACTGATGTCTTTAAAACTCTATCAGTTTGATGTTAAAGATTCTGCAATAAACACAATAAACTCCCTTAAACGTTGTATTAAAAATCTACAATTAAAAGTTCAACTTGTCTTGATTGTGTTAAGAAGAACCTCTTCTTGTTTATATTCTTACTCAAGAAGAAATTTTAAATGATTTTAAATTATTTAAATTTATTTTTAAATAAAGTGATTCCAGTTTATTTCCTAAAAGTCAAAGCTTAATATGCTTTGTTTTGTTAGCATTTTTCTCCCATAGCTGGTAACTGAATCCACAAGGGGCAAAATCACCCAAACAGCACCAGGGAAACAGAGCTTGATGGCAAGTCTCTGTGACTTAACAAAAAAACACGTATAACTTTTTAAATACCTGGTGAGGAGGTTCCTTGGTGTCCCATACACAGTTCGTTTCCATCTAAGGGGAAAGCACAGGACTGCCAACTGCAGGTGAGCTGAACATGGGATGCGGACTTCTTGGAATCCACCGGGTATTTTTCCACAACTATATCACCTGCGTGGCCATCATTCACGGAGAAAATCTCTTGTGGTTCTTCCATCTCCAACCTGAAACACCAAGTACACATGAGAGGACTATGGGTACGGTACTTCATGCGGGGGACAGCCTGTTGTTCACTCTTAATTACCAGTACGATCACACACACGTCACACCCGGTGACTCGTCTTCCCTCCCCTCCCACAAGAAAATCACTGACACCCCGGAGGTTCCCCGTCATGACTGCTCACTGCCCGCATGGGATTTCAAGTTAAGCAGACCTCGGTTCCAGCGCCACGGCTCCCACCGAGCAGAGCTTGCTTCGACGCGGAGCGCCTGCTCCCCCACTGGGAACGGAGGGAACGCCACCCTCGCAGAGGCCTCGCGAGGGCCAAACGATGCTCCAGCACCGGCACCGAGAAGTGCTTTCAGAGAACCACGACCAAAATCGAAGACTGTTACCAACGATTAAGACGCAAAGTTATGTTCTACACTGATGGACAAAGTCAGTGGTGAACTACAAAACAAATCCATACCCGTTGGGCATCTGGGACTCGTTCAACTAGTTCACAACATTCTAGGTCGTTAAAGTTGGTTATCTCGGCTTATACAACCACTGGTTCACTGGCTGTGTCTTATAAAGCATCAACCAGTGACACACGGACAGAAATGAAAACAGTCTCAGACCTGTCCCACTTCACAGTCAGTAACTTCGTAATGGCTACCAGGTTATACACACGCGGCAGTAGCCCTGGGTCACCCCTGATTCCGCACCACCTCACGGGCACCAGACACACCTGAAGCCTCAGCTACAAAGTTGTGAGCAAAGCGCCTAGCCATCGGTCACCAAGCTGGTTGTTTAGATTCAAAGAACCCAGCCATGTGGTCACCATGCTGGCTGTGTGGACTCGGCCTGGACAGGCCTCATGGGGAAAGTGGTAGTTAACACAGAAGAAGACTCTGGACATTGACCAGCAGAGATGGGGTGGGGCTAAGAAGTGGGGGGGGGGGGCTGATGCTCCCGAGGGGAGATCCTGGGATGGTCGCCGCTCAACAGACCGCAGAGCAGGGCTCATCCTTATGCTCAGGTGGCCCTGGGGAGCTACTGAAGGCTGCTGAACAAAGAACTGAGACAATCAGGGCTGCCTGTCCGGAAACGCACACGTCAATCTGGCCGCAGCGCCAGGGGTCAGAGTCGAGAGGGACTGGGTGGGGACAACAGGGCTAAAGCCAAGCCCAGACCGGGGGTCTGGCCCAGAGAGCCTGGTCAGTGGCTCTTCAAGGACAACGGAAGGTCAGCCAACACCTCAGTTCCCACCCTCTCCTTCCCTTGCAGACCCTTCCTGTCCCCACATTTCTCTTAACTGCACAACCGTTTTCCTAGTTTCCAAGTTTCCAGGCACAAAGCTTGAGTGAATATTAATTCCTTCCCTTTTTTGCCCCCATATCCAATCCATGCCCAGCCCTTTCTTTCTTCGTGGGGAATTTCAGATTTGTCCCTCAAACACCCAGCGAGTGAAGCGTCACGCCAATCCTAAAAGTATAATCTGCTGTGGACACCTGGTGGATTACCTGCCCAAACTGCAGTGATTCTCTCTTTCGGGGGCCAGAATCCCATTAGCACAGAGGCAAAGAACGTGGAAGCCGAGGGCAAGGAGGATGCTGCCATGGGGTGTGGAGCTGGGGACATGCTGTGCGGAGAAGAGCAGGACTGGGTCTGGGCCACTGGGTCCCAGCATTTGGTTCTACTCCTTTTGTCTTGGATTTGGTGGGGTTGCCCTTCGACTAGGCTATTCTGTTATTTCCAACCAGAGAGCCCTAAATAATGGACTATCTGATTTCATTCCAACTGTGAAAAGAAATAGCACACAATCTGAGACAGCGGGAGCGCAGGACCTCAGCAGTGGGAAATTCACCATCAGAGGGGACCGGCCGAGGGGCCTCAGGCTCCCAGGCAGCACCCACCTGCACGATGAGGAATGTACAGATCTAGACTCCCCAGGCCACTTCATGGAGGGTGACCCCCCAGCATACACCTCCTGGGTCGATGGGTGGGGCTGTAATCACCTCCCAGCCTGCAGGTGCAGGGGTCGCGATTTAACAACACAAAGCAGACAAACAAAAACATGCTACCTAAGAAACTCTGTTGGAAATAACCCCAAAGAAGGCAGGAAGCACTTCCAATAGGAGGTGGATAGAAGGCCTTATTTTAGCACCTGTAAGGCCAGACACCAGACCCAGTCAGGCCTTGCGCTCCCCAGTCTCCCCAGGACACGCATTCTCTGTAATAAATCACAGACTTTGAAAGACTTGAGAAGCCTGTGATGTTTGGAGAAAAAGAAAAATAAAATGTGTTGAATATTTTAAAGCACATTCTTCTCTAATTTACAAATTGGTTTTATTTACTTATTTTACATTTTCCAAGATACAGCAGTGAGCTTCATATAAAAAATAGCTAAATGTTTCAAAGCTACCATGATTTGCTTTGCAAGTTTTATAATTTTAAAGTACCCAGTGCCTAGCACTGCTGGCACATGGAAATGATGGGTGTACGTGTCCCCAGTGGATGAAAGGAGGTTATTGTGCCTCCTTCCGCTGTGTTTTGAAAGCATAAACATTTCAAGAAACAGATGAAATAATATATCAAAAGTCACAATTGTTTCAAAATTTTTAAGAATCCACCCATCAAACTGTGATAAACTGTATTGTATTTGTCTTATTTCAACTGTCTTAATCTCTTCTGTAATTCCTATAGAATTTAGCACCATGATTTGCAAATAGTACTTTCATAGATATTAACATGTAGATTTGTGTCTATCAATAATACATTATACCATTTAATTCTTACAATAACCCTTTAAAATGGTTATATTTTTTCCCATTTTCCAGGGAACAAAATCAGAAAGATTAGAAAGTGATAAGACTAGTCAGTGGAATCACCACACCTACACTTTCTGACTCGTGGTGGGTGGCACCTCCACCAGGTGCTTTTATGTAACCTCACAGCCCATCTGGTCCCAGAAAGCATTGCCTCAGCAGAGAAGGAAACACACTGAGGGGACGAGCGTGGGTTTGTGGTTTGCCACTCAGGGCCACCTCAGTGGCTTGGCATCTATGCCCACGGCAGCAGGTGACCATACTCGGAGCTTCCACCTCCAAACCTACTCACCCTATTTATTCTGACTTGAGCCCCAAGAGGATTTGCCAACCCTCGGGACCAAATGCACGGTTTGGGCTGGTCTCTCCCAGGACATAGATGTGGTTTTCCTTTGCACTGAGTTGCAGTCCATCCCAACTAATTCTAACCAACAGGCTGAGCAGAGCCCAGGACAGAACTCTGGACAGACAGCTGAGCTGGGATACAGTATGAAGGAATATCACCCTGAGTGTAAGAAACAGACCATTTTAATTTTCAGGGACTAGACAAACACTTGGGAAATAATAGCAAAAACAACTGAATTTCAGATGGATTGCAGGTTACTAAACACCATTAAAAAATAAAAAACAACGAAGGGTTCAAGATGGTGGAGTAGAAGGACGTGCGCTCACTCCCTCTTGCAAGAGCACCGGAATCACAACTAACTGCTGAACAATCAACGACAGGAAGACACTGGAACTCACCAAAAAAGATACCCCACATAAAAAGACAAAGGAGAAGCCATAATGAGACAGTAGGAGGGGCGCAATCACAGTAAAATCAAATCCCGTAACTGCTGGGTGGGTGACTCACAGACTGGAGATCACTTATGCCACAGAAGTCCACCCACTGGAGTGAAGG
>NC_041223.1:391218-393003 GCF_002837175.3 Physeter macrocephalus | reverse complement strand
CCGCAGAGGCGGGGAGTGGCTGTGTCTCACCTGGAGGACAAGGACACTGGCAGCAGAAATTCTGGGAAGTACTCCTTGGCGTGAGCCCTCCCAGAGTCGCCATTAGCCTCACCAAAGAGGCTGTGGGTTCTGGTGCTGGGTCATCTCAGGCCAAACAGCCAACAGCAAGGGAACTCACCCCTACCCATCAGTAGACAAGCGGATTAAAGTTTTACTGAGCTCTGCCCACCAGAGCAACAGCCAGCTCTACCCACCACCAGTCCCTCCCATCAGGAAATTTGCACAAGCCTCTTAGATAGCCTCAACCACAAGGGGGCAGACAGCAGAAGCAAGAACTACAATCCTGCAGCCTGTGGAACGAAAACCACATTGACAGAAAGATAAACAAAGTGAAAAGACAGAGGACTATGTACCAGAGGAAGGAACAAGATAAAACATCAGAAAAACAACTAAATGAACTGGAGATAGACAACTTACCAGAAAAAGAGTTCAAAATAATGATAGTGAAGATGATGCAGGACCTCAGAAAAAGAATGGAGGTAAAGATCGAGAAGATGCAAGAAATGTATAACAAAGACCTAGAAGAATTAAAGAACAAACGGAGATGACACAATACACTTACTGAAATGAAAAATACACTAGAAGGAATCAATAGAAGAATAACTGAGGCAGAAGAACGGATAAGTGACCTGGAAGACAGAATGGTGGAATTCTCTGCTGTGGAACAGAATAAAGAAAAAAGAATGAAAAGAAATGAAGACAGCCTAAGAGACCTCTGGGACAACATTAAATGCAACAACATTTGCATTATAGGGGTCCCAGAAGGAGAAGAGAGAGAGAAAGGGCCTGAGAAAATATTTGAAGAGATTACAGTCAAAAACTTCCTGAACAGGGGAAAGGAAATAGCCACCCAAGTCCAGGAAGCACAGAGAGTCCCAGGCAGGATAAATCCAAGGAGAAACACAAGCCACATAGTAATCAAACTGACAAAAATTAAAGACAAAGAAAAATTATTGAAAGCAACAAGGGAAAAGTGACAAATAATGTACAAGTGAACTCCCATAAGGTTAACAGCTGATTTCTCAGCAGAAACTCTGCAAGCCAGAAGGGAGTGGCACGATATATTTAAAGTGATGAAAGAGAAGACCCTACATCCAAGATTGCTCTACCCAGAAAGGATCTCATTCATGCTCGACAGAGAAATCAAAAGCTTTACAGACAAGCAAAAGCTAAGAGAGTTAAGCACCACCAAACCAGCTCTACAACAAATGCTAAAGGAACTTCTCTAGGCAGGAAACACAAGCAAAGAAAGGACCGACAAAAACAAACCCATAACAATTAAGAAAATGGTAATAGGACCATACATATCAATAATTACCTTAAACATGAATGGATTAAATGCTCCAACCAAAAGACACAGGTTCTCAGAATGGATACAAACACAAGACCCATATATATGCTGTCTACAAGAGACCCACTTCAGACCTAGGGACACATACAGATTTAAAGTGAGGGGATTGAAAAAGATATTCCATGCAAATGGAAATCAAAAGAAAGCTGGAGTAGTAATACTCACATCAGATAAAATAGACTTTAAAATAAAGAATGTTCCAAGAGACAAGGAAAGACACTACATAATGATCAAGGGATCGATCCAAGAAGAAGATATAACAATTATAAATATTTATGCACCCAACATAGGAGCAACTCAATACATAAGGCAACTGCTAACAGCTATAAAACAGGAAATTGACAGTAACACAATAATAGTGGGGGACTTTAACA
>NC_041223.1:389706-391067 GCF_002837175.3 Physeter macrocephalus | reverse complement strand
TCCATCCAAAAACAGCAGATTACACTTTCTTCTCAAGTGCGCATGGAACATTCTCCAGGATAGATCACATCTTGGGTCACAAATCAATCCTCAGTAAATTTAAGAAAACTGAAATCATATCAAGCATCTTTTCTGACCACAATGCTATGAGACTAGAAATCAATTACAGGGGGAAAAAAACACCAACACATGGAGGCTAAACAATACGTTACTAAATAACCAAGAGATCACTGAAGAAATAAAAGCGGAAATCAAAAAATACCTAGAGACAAATGACAACGAAAACACGACGATGCAAAACCTATGGGATGCAGCAAAAGCAGTTCTAAGAGGGAAGTTTAGAGCAATACAAGCCTACCTCAAGAAACAAGAAAAATCTTAAATAAACAATCTAAACTTACACCTAAAGGAAACAGAGAAAGAAGAACAAACAAAACCCAAAGTTAGTAGAAGGAAAGAAATCATAAAGATCAGAGCAGAAATAAATGAAAAAGAAACATAGAAAACAATAGCAAAGATCAATAAAACTAAAAGCTGGTTCTTTGAGAAGATAAACAAAATTGATAAACCATTAGCCAGACTCATCAAGAAAAAGAGGGAGAGGACTGAAATCAATAAAATTAGAAACGAAAAAGGAGAAGTTACAACAGACACCACAGAAATACAAAGCATCCTAAGAGACTACTACAAGCAACTCTAAGCCAATAAAATTGACAACCTGGAAGAAATGGACAAATTCTTAGAAAGGTACAACCTTCCAAGACTGAACCAGGAAGAAATAGAAAATATGAACAGACCAATCACAAGAACTGAAATTGAAACTGTGATTAAAAGTCTTCCAACAAACAAAAGTCCAGGACCAGATGGCTTCACAGGTGAATTCTATCAAACATTTAGGGAAGAGCTAACACCCATCCTTCTCAAACTCTACCAAAATATTGCAGAGGAAGGAACACTCCCAAACTCATTCTATGAGGCCACCCTCACCCTGATACCAAAACCAGACAAAAATACTACAAAAAGAGAGAATTACAGACCAATATCACTGATGAATACAGATGCAAAAGTCCTCAACAAAATACTAGCAAACGGAATCCAACAACACATTAAAAGGATCATACACCACGATCAAGCGGGATTTATCTCAGGGATGCAAGGATCCTTCAATATATATGCAAATCAATCAATGTGATACATCATATTAACAAACTGAAGAATAAAAACCTTATGATCATCTCAATAGATGCAGAAAAAGCTTATGACAAAATTCAGCACCCATTTATGATAAAAACTCTCCAGAAAGTGGGCATAGAGGGAAACTACCTCAACATAATAAAGGCCATATACGACAAACCCACAGC
>NC_041223.1:388800-389427 GCF_002837175.3 Physeter macrocephalus | reverse complement strand
CTCCCATTTACCATTACAACAAAGAGAATAAAATACCTAGGAATAAACCTACATAGGGAGACAAAAGACCTGTATGCAGAAAACTATAAGACACTGATGAAAGAAATTAAAGATGATACCAACAGATGGAGAGATATACAATGTTCTTGGATTGGAAGAATCAATATTGTGAAAATGACTATACTACCCAAAGCAACCTACAGATTCAGTGCAATCCCTATCAAACTACCAATGGCATTTTTTACAGAACTAGAACAAAAAATCTTAAAATTTGTCTGGAAACACAAAAGACCCCGAATAGCCAAAGTAGTCTTGAATTAAAAAAAACAGAGCTGGAGGAATCAGACTCCCTGACTTCAGACTATACTACAAAGATACAGTAATCAAAACAATATGGTACTGGCATAAAAACAGAAATATAGATCAATGGAACAGGATAGAAAGCCCAGAGGTAAACCCAAGCACCTATGGTCAACTAATCTATGACAAAGGAGGCAAGGATATACAATGGAGAAAGACAGTCTCTTCAATAAGTAGTGCTGGGAAAACTGGACAGCTACATGTAAAAGAATGAAATTAGAACACTCCCTAACACCATACAGAAAAATAAACTCAAAATGGATTAGA
>NC_041223.1:359866-388464 GCF_002837175.3 Physeter macrocephalus | reverse complement strand
GTTGGTGGGAATGTAAATTGATACAGCCACTATGGAGAACAGTATGGAGGTTCCTTAAAAAACTAGAAATAGAATTACCATATGATCCAGCAATCCCACTACTGGGCATATACCCAGAGAAAACCATAATTCAAAAAGACACATGCACCCCAATGTTTATTGCAGCATTATTTATAATAGCCAGGACATGGAAGCAACCTAAGTGTCCATCGACAGACGAATGGATAAAGAAGATATGGCACATACATATAATGGAATATTACTCAGTCATAAAGAGGAACGAAATTGGGTCATTTGTAGAGACGTGGATGGATCTAGAGACTGTCATACAGAGTGAAGTAAGCAGAAAGATATAAGCAAATATCATATATTAACAGAGAGAGAGAGAGGGAGGGCAGGAGGGAGAGAGAGAGAGAGAGAGAGAGAGAAAGAAAGACAGAAAGAAAGAAAGAAGGAAGGAAGCAGTACAATATCATAGAATAGAAAATAAAATAAAACTAGAAAGTTAAAAAATATATTAGGAAAAACAAAACCATAATTGAAACAACTGGTCGCTTGGGGTTCCTCCCATCCCCTTTGGTGTCCGTGGTCCCCCACCGGTGCCTGGTAGGTGCCCTAGTTGTGTGGAGACGCGAATTCCGCGGCCTCCTAGTACGCCATCTTCTCCTGCTAGTTTTTCACCAAAAAACCCCTTCCACTTTCTCCCTACAGCCAAACCACATTTCCTGGCCTCTCTGGAAGTCGCACAACCCAGCTGAATGCAGGGAGAAGCTGCAGCCCTACGCACAGGCTCGGCCCCACCGGCACAAGCCTCCATCCACCGGAACACCAAGGGAGAGGGCGCTTGGCAGAAAGCACCTGGTCACCTGAGCTGCTACCCAGTAGGGTTCACCTGACCAGCAGCACTGGGTTGGAGTGGTGAAAAGCAGGAAACGAACTTCTACCGTGTCAGGCACTGAAACGTGAGATTATTTGCAAAAGCCTGCCCAGAAGCACGCAGAACCCGGTACGCAGATGGTCCACGGTGACGGAGCATCTGGTTAAACTCCACTTTGTAATGACCTGGAAGGCAGACCCCTCTCTCTGATCCTGTAGCCCTCAAGGAAATGATGGGAGCCCATTGGTAGCCCACACTTAAAGTTGGCTCAAGCAAGCAGAAACGAGTGGAAACAGAAAGTATCCAGAAGCCTGGGGGCTTCGGGAGGCAAACTGGAATGGGTTGTCCCTCAAAGCTCCAAAGAGGCCAGGGACCATCTAGACTCAGCCTTCCCAGAAAGGTCAGGTCAAGGATGGTTACCTTCCCACTCAAGCCTTTAGTTCCACATAACCTCCAGGTCTCAGCCATTCTGTTTCAAGAGTCAAGAGAGACAAAAAAGCAAGTACGCACAAAGAAAAGAAAAAGTCAGGCTTGAAGAGCACAGCCGGTGGGACTGAGGTAGAGCTGCCGGAGCAGGCGGAGCTGACGGGATGAACGCGGCCAGGAGCCCACGTGCTCCGGGGAGAGCCAGGAGGCCAGAGAAAGGGCACAGCAGGCACGACGACTGACTGCTTAGGACTGAGCGTCTCTGGGCCCCCGTCTTCACGGCTGCAGGACAGGGACCATGGCAGCCCCCTCCTCACAGACCACATTACACGAGGCCATGGAGGGGAAGGTCTGAGGGGAGGACCAAAGGCTTCAGAAAACAACCGTCCGGTCCCCAGGCAGCAGAGTCAGGGCCCACTTGGGAAACTCCTCCAACACCCACTCCACCTGATTTCAGCACTGCTATGGACCTGTCTCCCTTAGGAAGGGGAGAGTCCCTGGAGGGGGGGCAGTTCATGGGTCACCGGACCATGAGGAACCACGTCCGGGCCTGACAGAGAGAGCAGTGCATGCCGGGAGTCCTCCGTGTCCTGCTGGATGCCCTGCCCAGGTTGTGCCCTGGGGAGGTGGGTTCTCCTTGTGGGCTCAGAGCCAAAGAGGACTTCTGACTTTAGTCAGATAACGGAGGCTGCCCCTGTTCCCCAAGCCATTCCCTTCCCTTCTGGAAACTACAAGATCCAGCTTCCCTTGGAGCTAAGTGCCACCACGTGGTTGAGTTCTGGCCAGGGCAGCAGGAACAGGGAGTATGTGGGATAAGCAATGTAGGCCACTTACAAGCCCAGCCCAGAAAACCCTCCCACCTGACTCTCTTCCCTCCCCCCACCCGCTGGCTAGATGGAGAGGCCTTGGAGGGCCTACTGAGGAGGGAACCACCAGATGGAGAGATGCTGAGGAGCGGCATCCAGCCTGAACAGCCACAAGGACCCTGTGGGCAGGAAACATGCTATTATCTGTCAGGGTCCTTTGCTTCTGCACTAGTCTACCCACACTGACAGAAATCCTTTAACCTTTTTCATGTGCAAAAGCAATACAATGCAAAATATTTAAACAATGCAAAAATAATAGAGTTGGCCTTTCCCTCCCTACCTCCCCTCCTTGCTGTGTCTTCCCTGGGGAAAATCAATGTAAGAGTCCAATATGCGTATCACAGGAACAAGTCTGAGAGGACACACTACAGTTAGTTTCTAATAAGGTTCTCATGTATCTCAGGCTACAGAAGCACCTTAGGAAAATCTGGAGACAGTAGCTGCTAGAGAGACCACTGTTTTAAAGTTAAGTCAGTAAATCCCAGACAGCTAGAGGCTGTATATTCAAGACGCTTTCACTGATACAGCAGAGCATGTAAATTGCACAAAATCGGAAAATCCAGACTAGAAAAAAAAACAAGGGGCACCACCATTAAAACCTTGCACATCTCCTTCTGTTTTTTTTTCCTTTGTATAAATGTGTATATTTTTTAGAAAGAGAAAACTACTCCCTTCTGAGTAAAAAAGATCATAATCTTTCTCTTTTAGCAGCTAAGCCAGCCAGAGATGTGCCAATTTATTCTTGAGTTAGGAAAACATAGTGTGGTAGTCAGACAGCAGGTTGAGTGCCCCCAGGCACCATAATTAAAGTACCCTTAATGGCTTACTTTGTAGCAAAAGAAAATATAAAGTTCTCCACATTCGCCAGAACCAGAGACAGGTTCTAATTCTAGCTCCTCTGAGGACAGAACTAGTGTAAAAATGGAGCAATGGCTGATCACGGAAGTATGGGAACACTACCAAATTATACTCAGGCATTCCCGTGACTTTAAGTCCTTTCCTAAGTTATTAAACACTTTAAAAGGTATTACTACTCTTTATATTTAGCTGCTTTAATTAAAAAAAAATTGATACACTCTTTCTGTTGGTCAGGCTGAGGAAAGCCTGATTTTACAAACTTGTGGTTCTTGAAACACAAATTTTGTACTTTTATGCCACATGAATGAAGAACTTTGTCTGCCATATCAGTAAACACAGGATGTTGCAGCCATCAAACCATCACATTACAGCATCCCAACGGTGCACCCTGAGGGGACTCAGAATGAGAAAACACAGGATAGTGGCCCCAGGTAGCTGAAGTGCATATCAAAGGAATGATTTCAGTGAGCCCAGACTCTTGCATCTTTCCATACATAGAAAAGGACTAAATTCCTTGCGATATCTGGTTTTCTTTAATTAACAGTAATCTTTTGATGTTCCGACTAACTGGTCTTTGTTACAAAAATTCCTACATATCCTGGCTTTCCCCTTGCCTCTTCACAGCAGTCCCTCAGAGCTATCTGAGAGCCCTGTCTCCTGAGCTTGAAGTCCTCAGAATGTCCACCGAATAAAACATAACTCTCAGCTTTTAGGTTGTGCATTTTCTTCAGTGCACACCACCATGGCTTGTTGGGCAAGCACAAATCACTGACTACCAATAGCAGTAACGATGCTTAAGTTTTTTTTTTTTTTTTTTTGTGATACGCGGGCCTCTCACTGTTGTGGCCTCTCCCGTTACGGAGCACAGGCTCAGCGGCCATGGCTCACGGGCCCAGCCGCTCCGCGGCATGTGGGATCTTCCCAGACCGGGGCACAAACCCGTGTCCCCTGCATCGGCAGGCGGATTCTCAACCACTGCGCCACCAGGGAAGCCCTATGCTTAAGTTTTAAAGTCAATCTTTTCCAATGATTTAAAACAGATCCAGATGTGTCTCTATAACCTACACACTCCCTTGTATTCCAGTCTGATATGCTTTCCTGACAGGAAAATGTTAAACTTGGGAACAGCCCCTGTTCAGTGGGTGTCACAGGTAACCAGATACTTCTTGCAGGAGGAAGTGTTGAGGTCCATTAGTGCCATCTCATCATCAACCCAAACCAGAAACTACTCACCTGGATACAACTTCTCCTAACTTCAGGCAAATCAACCCCCCCAAAATAATCAGCCTTAAGTCTGTCATGTCTCTTTTACATGCCCAAAGGTGACAGCAATGTAACTATTCAATGCGGCAACAGACACATTCTTTAACTCAACACATGACAATCTCCTTAGCAACATGACCAACCCACATCTTGTAGCTACTTGGCAGAGTTCAGGTTCTGTAGAAAGAAGCACAAGGGTCATTGCCTGTTTTTAATATTTACATTCCACCTGTTTCCACAAAAGTGATTCAGCAAGTTCTAAAATGAAACACAGGAATTGGAATCAACACGAAAGTGTGATACTAAAATGCACATAATCTTTCTTGGGAAAATCTTTTCCAACGGCCAACAGCCGTCCATTAACACCATATTCCAAATTAACAAAATAAATCCTGAATATAAATACAACTTCAGTTTGAAGCCTCTCTTAGGAGCATTTCGAGAAGTAGCACGGTTAAGAGAAACAGAGAACAGGTAACAGGTGCCCGGACAACCGTCCCTCGGGCACACCTGTTTCTCACCTCGGGACCCTCTGGGACCTGACGCAGAACTCGCCAAGTGGACGCGCAATCCAGGTGAGCACCAGGCGGCGCAGGGCCAGCGCCCCGCCCCCGTCGCCCTGGTTACGGGCCCCCGCAGCTCGGCGCCCTCACCACCTCGCCATTCTCGCGAGAACCCGGAGACTACGCACTACCCTATTTCCGGGCTTTGCCTCACTTCCGAGCGCCGGCCAACTGCCGGCTTTCCTCATTTCCGGGCGCCGTGCCACCTCCGGAAGCCTTACTTCCGGACGCGCCTCACTTCCGGCTCCTCCGGCTCGGCCGCTCGGGCCTCATGCTCCCGGCGCGGCGCCTGCGGGGAGCGGTGCTGAGTCCAGCGGCGGATTACCGGACGTGCCGCCCGCGCCCACCGCGGCGGAGCCCTGGGCCCCGAGCCGCCCTCCGCCCGACCCCGCGCCCGGTGAGTCCCCGGCCCACTCCCCTTCTCTGCCCCTCCCGCCCCGCCTTCGGGCGCGCCCTCCTCCCCGCGGGTACCCTCCCCGGGCCGGGGGCGGGGCGGGGGCAGCGCGGGGCGGGCCGCCGAGGTGGCCGGGACCCGCCCGCAGTCTGCGGCTCCGGACGCGCTCAGCGTGTCCTCCCCCTGTCGTGTGTCCGCAGGACAAGTCACAGATGAGGAAGGCACCGCACTAGGCGCCCCAGTTATGGCAGCTCCGTGGAAGAGCGCTCTGCTGCTCCTTCTGGCATCTCAGGCTGTCTCCTCGGTGAACGCCTCTGACGAGGACGTTCCAGAAGAATGGATCCTTCTGCACGTTGTTCAGGGTCAGATAGGAGCTGGGAATTACAGCTATTTGAGGTTAAATCATGAGGGAAAGATAGTTCTTAAGATGCAGAGCTTGAAAGGTGATGCGGACCTGTATGTATCTGATAGCACCCTCCACCCGAGCTTTGATGACTACGAGTTACAGTCTGTCACTTGTGGCCAGGACGTGGTTTTCATACCAGCGCACTTCCAGCGCCCCGTGGGAATAGGGATTTATGGACATCCATCTCACCACGAGAGTGAATTTGAAATGAAAGTGTATTATGATACAACGATCGAACAGCACCCGTTTGGTGAGACTGCTTATTCAGACGGTACAGATACGAGTCGTAAGCAGGCTTATGCTCCAGAAGATGCATCTCAAGAAGAGGAATCTGTTCTTTGGACGATATTAATTAGTATTTTGAAATTGGTACTTGAAATTCTTTTTTGATTCTTTGAACATACTGTGGAGTATAGTACCCTTAATCTGTGAAGCTGAGTGCAGTTTGCTGTGAACCTAGCTAACTTGTACCTGCTTGGAATTCTGATTACCTTTCATAGATGGGGGATGGAAAAATAAAGCCATACAGTTTTGTTACCTCAGTCACCCCAGAAGTATGAAAAGCATCAAGCACGATATTTATTTTCTTTATAAACATCAAAATTCCTGTAAAAGGAATGTGCATAATAAAATGTTTAAACCCCATTTTGATTAGTTTGTCAGGTGACTAAACAGATGATTGCAGTGCCTTATGAAGTTACAAAGTGTCAGCTTTGGGGGCTTCCCTGGTGGCGCAGTGGTTGAGAGTCTGCCCCCCGATGCGGGGGACGCAGGTTCGTTGCCCCGGTCCGGGAGGATCCCACATGACGCGGAGCGGCTGAGCCTGCGCCTCCGGAGCCTGTGCTCCGAAGCGGGAGAGGCCACGACAGTGAGAGGCCCGCGTACCACAAAAAAAAAAAAAAAAAGTCTTCCGTTATTAAATAACTTTGCTATGCTACCCATGGTAGACCAGAAAATAGATGAGGAAAATTTCATGAAAATAATAGTAACTTTTAGGCTAAAGAAGATGGAACTATTCTTCTACCTGAAATTGGCTTCAAGGGTAAGAGTAGCTTATAACAAAATGAATGAACTTGCAGATTTTAGGCACATAGTTAGTTTCAGAAATCTTTTATTGGCATAAAAATGAGAATGTTGTAAATTGGCACCAAATACTTCATTTAAATGCGCATTACAGTATTGGGGTCAAAAACTATCCCTCCTTGCTGTTTTTCCCCCTTCTGCCCACTTTCCTGGGTGTTGAGGGGGCTTGCTGACAACAGTCACAAATCCAGCGACCTAGGAGAAAAATTGTTAGTTAATACAGGATGATCTTCCCAGACCGGGGCACAAACCCGTGTCCCCTGCATCGGCAGGCGGATTCTCAACCACTGCGCCACCAGGGAAGCCCTATGCTTAAGTTTTAAAGTCAATCTTTTCCAATGATTTAAAACAGATCCAGATGTGTCTCTATAACCTACACACTCCCTTGTATTCCAGTCTGATATGCTTTCCTGACAGGAAAATGTTAAACTTGGGAACAGCCCCTGTTCAGTGGGTGTCACAGGTAACCAGATACTTCTTGCAGGAGGAAGTGTTGAGGTCCATTAGTGCCATCTCATCATCAACCCAAACCAGAAACTACTCACCTGGATACAACTTCTCCTAACTTCAGGCAAATCAACCCCCCCAAAATAATCAGCCTTAAGTCTGTCATGTCTCTTTTACATGCCCAAAGGTGACAGCAATGTAACTATTCAATGCGGCAACAGACACATTCTTTAACTCAACACATGACAATCTCCTTAGCAACATGACCAACCCACATCTTGTAGCTACTTGGCAGAGTTCAGGTTCTGTAGAAAGAAGCACAAGGGTCATTGCCTGTTTTTAATATTTACATTCCACCTGTTTCCACAAAAGTGATTCAGCAAGTTCTAAAATGAAACACAGGAATTGGAATCAACACGAAAGTGTGATACTAAAATGCACATAATCTTTCTTGGGAAAATCTTTTCCAACGGCCAACAGCCGTCCATTAACACCATATTCCAAATTAACAAAATAAATCCTGAATATAAATACAACTTCAGTTTGAAGCCTCTCTTAGGAGCATTTCGAGAAGTAGCACGGTTAAGAGAAACAGAGAACAGGTAACAGGTGCCCGGACAACCGTCCCTCGGGCACACCTGTTTCTCACCTCGGGACCCTCTGGGACCTGACGCAGAACTCGCCAAGTGGACGCGCAATCCAGGTGAGCACCAGGCGGCGCAGGGCCAGCGCCCCGCCCCCGTCGCCCTGGTTACGGGCCCCCGCAGCTCGGCGCCCTCACCACCTCGCCATTCTCGCGAGAACCCGGAGACTACGCACTACCCTATTTCCGGGCTTTGCCTCACTTCCGAGCGCCGGCCAACTGCCGGCTTTCCTCATTTCCGGGCGCCGTGCCACCTCCGGAAGCCTTACTTCCGGACGCGCCTCACTTCCGGCTCCTCCGGCTCGGCCGCTCGGGCCTCATGCTCCCGGCGCGGCGCCTGCGGGGAGCGGTGCTGAGTCCAGCGGCGGATTACCGGACGTGCCGCCCGCGCCCACCGCGGCGGAGCCCTGGGCCCCGAGCCGCCCTCCGCCCGACCCCGCGCCCGGTGAGTCCCCGGCCCACTCCCCTTCTCTGCCCCTCCCGCCCCGCCTTCGGGCGCGCCCTCCTCCCCGCGGGTACCCTCCCCGGGCCGGGGGCGGGGCGGGGGCAGCGCGGGGCGGGCCGCCGAGGTGGCCGGGACCCGCCCGCAGTCTGCGGCTCCGGACGCGCTCAGCGTGTCCTCCCCCTGTCGTGTGTCCGCAGGACAAGTCACAGATGAGGAAGGCACCGCACTAGGCGCCCCAGTTATGGCAGCTCCGTGGAAGAGCGCTCTGCTGCTCCTTCTGGCATCTCAGGCTGTCTCCTCGGTGAACGCCTCTGACGAGGACGTTCCAGAAGAATGGATCCTTCTGCACGTTGTTCAGGGTCAGATAGGAGCTGGGAATTACAGCTATTTGAGGTTAAATCATGAGGGAAAGATAGTTCTTAAGATGCAGAGCTTGAAAGGTGATGCGGACCTGTATGTATCTGATAGCACCCTCCACCCGAGCTTTGATGACTACGAGTTACAGTCTGTCACTTGTGGCCAGGACGTGGTTTTCATACCGGCGCACTTCCAGCGCCCCGTGGGAATAGGGATTTATGGACATCCATCTCACCACGAGAGTGAATTTGAAATGAAAGTGTATTATGATACAACGATCGAACAGCACCCGTTTGGTGAGACTGCTTATTCAGACGGTACAGATACGAGTCGTAAGCAGGCTTATGCTCCAGAAGATGCATCTCAAGAAGAGGAATCTGTTCTTTGGACGATATTAATTAGTATTTTGAAATTGGTACTTGAAATTCTTTTTTGATTCTTTGAACATACTGTGGAGTATAGTACCCTTAATCTGTGAAGCTGAGTGCAGTTTGCTGTGAACCTAGCTAACTTGTACCTGCTTGGAATTCTGATTACCTTTCATAGATGGGGGATGGAAAAATAAAGCCATACAGTTTTGTTACCTCAGTCACCCCAGAAGTATGAAAAGCATCAAGCACGATATTTATTTTCTTTATAAACATCAAAATTCCTGTAAAAGGAATGTGCATAATAAAATGTTTAAACCCCATTTTGATTAGTTTGTCAGGTGACTAAACAGATGATTGCAGTGCCTTATGAAGTTACAAAGTGTCAGCTTTGGGGGCTTCCCTGGTGGCGCAGTGGTTGAGAGTCTGCCCCCCGATGCGGGGGACGCAGGTTCGTTGCCCCAGTCCGGGAGGATCCCACATGACGCGGAGCGGCTGAGCCTGCGCCTCCGGAGCCTGTGCTCCGAAGCGGGAGAGGCCACGACAGTGAGAGGCCCGCGTACCACAAAAAAAAAAAAAAAAAGTCTTCCGTTATTAAATAACTTTGCTATGCTACCCATGGTAGACCAGAAAATAGATGAGGAAAATTTCATGAAAATAATAGTAACTTTTAGGCTAAAGAAGATGGAACTATTCTTCTACCTGAAATTGGCTTCAAGGGTAAGAGTAGCTTATAACAAAATGAATGAACTTGCAGATTTTAGGCACATAGTTAGTTTCAGAAATCTTTTATTGGCATAAAAATGAGAATGTTGTAAATTGGCACCAAATACTTCATTTAAATGCGCATTACAGTATTGGGGTCAAAAACTATCCCTCCTTGCTGTTTTTCCCCCTTCTGCCCACTTTCCTGGGTGTTGAGGGGGCTTGCTGACAACAGTCACAAATCCAGCGACCTAGGAGAAAAATTGTTAGTTAATACAGGATGAAATTTAACTTTTTAGGACTGAATTTTAAACCCAGTTAGCTCTCCTTCCTTAGCAATGGCTATTGATAATCCTCACTGGACTTCTGGTGGGACGGGCACTAATGAGTTCCTTAATTTAAGGAGAAAAATGCAAACTTGCCTTAAGGTAATCAGAGTCATCAATGCCCTGTGAAATGCACAGGAGGAGGGAAGGGGTCATGGGAGGAACTAAATAATGGTAGGGACCTTTAAACAGTTAAAATCCTTTCTGAAATTCAAACACTATCATACTCTAAGAGTTCAAGCATACAGATCCCAATATAAAACCTGTTACTGACTTTCGCTTATTTTCAGCATTCTGTGCTGCTCAGCGGCAGCTCCCGGCATCCTCTCAAGTGCTGGTGCGCTGCGCTGCGCTCACCAGTATCTGACAGCATTTTGATGAGCTCTACAACATACTTGATCTCAATCACTAAACAACTCTGAATAATTAAGTTGCTTGCATCTCAACAAGTCCCAGGAAACCCAGGCATATATTTTATAAAGTATTAGACAGTGTCAACATGCAAATAAGTTCTAAAGTTACACAATTATGTGTGTAATGTTTTAGTCCGATTACTGTGATTTATTCTTTGATTCTGTGTTCATTCTGAAGTTATCTGGAATTGTTATGCTGCCTCAATTTACAAAAATCTGGTTTAATATGTATAAAGGCATAGCAGTCATTTTGTTGAAGTTTCTAAATGACTTATGAAATCAAGGCTTTGAAACAAATTGATGCTACTCCTTTAGCTATTTCAGTAGAACACTGGCTCAATCGATATACACTGAGCTCTACTTCCTAAACTTATAGGCAGTCTGATATCTCACTTGTCCTTTAGTCAGCTTGTCTAAGGATGAAAAACAGCTGGACATGATCACAGCTTTGGTCACTTCTTGTGAATAGAAGGATCTCCAGGCCCTTCATGTGATTATGGTGTTTATGCAGCCTCAAAAAAACAAAACAAACAAAAAAAAAACAATGCTGGAAGAGTCCCTTCACTCAAAGATAACATTCCTTCTTTTTGAATCTTTACCTGATGGAATAGCACCAAGGCCCACACAAAAAGTATGATAACCTCTGTCACACACATCACAGAACATCATTTCTTCTTCATGGTGGGGTTGTCCACATATAATGCAAGTCTTACACTCCATACACTGCCATGGGTAGGTCTTAATCATAGAAACAAGCTCCATGGTCATATCCAGGCAAGAAGGATGGCCTAAACCAAAACCAGTATTAGTTGTATTTCACACAAGAATTTTTAACTTAATATGGCATAATAAAATGCTAGTTTGCTTGGACGTCTCAAGAATGGCTACAATGTTTAACTGCCAAAGAGGAATGAAAACACAAAGTCGAAAAAAATACATGGACTTTATATACTTGATGATTCTTTGGTTCAAGCCTAGCTGACAACTAAGAATCCTAGTCGAAGCAACAAATAGGGTGGTTAAAATGTGAAGACATGTCAATACTTACCACTGTTATCACACTGGGAGCAGTGTATAAGTGATTCAGCCTTCCCTTTCTTGTTGGACTCCTTACCCTTCAGACAAATTCCACATAGAGCATTTGGAATGACCTTTGGCTGGAAGGGTAGAAGAGGGCTATAAATTCATGCCAGAAGAACTTACTATGGGTTCAAAAGGAATTATCACTGTATTGCCTTATTTTTACTTCTGGTTAACTTGCTAATGAGGACCTTTTTGGAGGACATAACCTGACATGAATCTGCCTTCAACATACAACAGCCTACCAACTGAAGCCTTAGATTTCATTTTTAAATTTTGTCAATGGCATGATCTCATGTTAGGATTAGATATAGCATTCTACACTCCCTACATACCCAGTAAGATCTGTATAACGAACTGGAAGGGAAGACTAATACATTGTCAAACTGCACTATTAACTGAAAGAGAAAAATCCAAGTACTGAGTGACCATTACATGGAAGTTTTAGGCTTGTTCCCAAAGAGAATACTCCATTGTAAGCAGCTTATATGCTCATTTTGTTTAAAACCTGATATTCTCCAAAGTTGCGAAACTAGATCTATAAAATCTAAGATACAAAATCAATGTTTTAACATTTTTAATTGCAAGATGTCTCAGCATACATTGTCATGTGCAAAAAAGGTTGGTGGGAATCCGAGTTGTGTGATTATTCCCTTTGCATATCTAATACATTAATAAAAGAGCCTGTATTTAAGAGAAAAAGCATTCACTATGACATACAAAACATGAAAGAGAAAAGTAGTTCTCAGACAGGCAAAATATGAAATTATCACTTAGAAATATGCAGACACCCTATGTTTTAAGTACCATTCGTTTTTCAGATTAAAAACCGGCACTATCCAATGAAGGCATCTGGGCTTTAAGAAAACACTTGGCAACACATGGAAAAGAAGAAGGTTCACTACACCTGAAATTGGGAGGGGAAAGGGGACATTGGAACATCACAGCCTTGACCGTAGTAACATGTCGTTCACTGGCTCCACATGAACATGGAGCAGTGGTAGGAAAGGAGAGCAAGCCGGGGCCAAGGAGGAAATGGGGACCGGGGGCATGTTCATTCACTCATTCACTCATTCATTCGTTCATTTATATTAAAACTGGGAGAAAAAGTATTTTAAATAGAAATATTGTATTTCTGTTTAATACAACCCAGCCAAATGCATCTTATGTTTCCCTTTCCTAAGTTACTGAACAAAAGAGGAGCCTAAACAAAATTCCAACTTTGCATACTGTATTATTCCAGCTTTGAAATGTCTCACTGCCACCTTCAAAACCTGCACAGCCTAAACAATTTGTTCTTAATTCTTTAGGTTTTTTTTTATTTTTAAAATTATCTTTCTCTACAAAAGATGACAGAGGCATTCAAAAATAATTTTTGGCTTATTTATTTAAAAAAAAAGTCAACCTTATACATAAATATAATAAAAACAATAACTCTAAACAATCACAAATGTCTCTACAAAATAATAAATATCATGGAAGTTAAAACATACATATAAAACTTTACTGTTGACTATTCTACATCTCCCGTATATCTTTATACCCTGCTCCCCAACAAAAGGATAGTGTCACATGCTCAAACCTCTTAAGTCTCGCAGTGTAGTTACCCTCTGTTGTTTACTGCTACATTCTAAGCATAAAAGGTTCTCATTGTGTTTTCTCCTAAATAAAAAATAGCCAGGAAGTGCACTTCTATGATCCAAATTCTGGTTCAGTTATGATCAAATCTGTAATCGCCATAATATACAGCAGAAAGCTACCTCTCAATCCACCGAAAAAAGAAATATCTTTTGGTTATGGTACCTGCACTAAATGTAAAAGATACACTTATTTAATACTTATAGTTCAAGTTAGATACTGGCATACTAAGTACTTTAATATTTTTCAGTAAAGTCAAGGAAGTAACCACACAATATTTAAATCAAGAACTCCTCATAGGAGATCCTTTACAAAAAATCAAAAGGAATAAAACACAAAGCTAGTCATTCACATTCTAGAGCAGTTCAAGTTCTACAATCATTAAAATATACATTGAACACCTATGATAAAAGGGATACCAAGAAAATTCTAGGTTTACTTCTAAGCTTAAAATCATAATGTTTTGTTAAACCACTTAGAATTTTTCTTACCCAATAGTCTTCATCTTGATGAAAAGAGGGAGAGATGGGTGGAGAGGGAGGGAGAGGGAGAGAGACAGAGAGAGACGGAGCTTTGCAGCATTTTCTATGATGATGCCACAGCTCAATATAAAAAGATACTTTGTTCACTCAAGCACTCTTGAGCTCTCTCAGAAGCCACACTGCTCACATCCAGGACTGTACACGTTGGGTACCAATCGCTGGTTGGGAAGCTCGTCTCTCGGGCTTTGCAGTGGTGATGGAGGAAGGGAACCGGGTATGGAACTCTCTGAAGGTTAATGAACAGAACCCTCCATACATGTCCGATGGAGACAGTCCTACTTCGTAACAGCACAACATCAAAATTTCACTAATGACAAGAAAATTAAAATAATCTCCCTAAGAGTTCTCAGCATCTCAAATAAAAGGCTCACAATACACTTATTTTCCTGCTTGAAAAACAACCAAAGATAGTGAGACTTTCATGTTAGCACTCATATAGTATAGATTTTAGTTATATACTTTAAACATAGGCCTGAATCCTAATAATTATGCTTTAATTTCAGGTTAATGTAACCTAAACAATACTGTCCTACAAATTAAGGGCAATTACTAGTGAATCTTATTAAGCAAGACATCAAATACATTATAATTTTTCTTAACTCCCATATTTTAAAACATTTATATATATGACCTTCAGCTTAAAGTACCCTAATATTTAGGCACATCTTGGCTTATTAATACTTTTCATAGAGAGGTTAACTTTTAATAAACATGTTCACATGAATGTATTGTCTAGATACTGGCTGTTCCAAACTTTGAAATAACCGAGACATTTCTAGGTTCGAAGAATGTTCACAGATTATAAAACGTGCATATTCTGCATATCAGACTCCCTTGAGTGCTACCAATTTAGGTTAATCAATGTATTTCTTCTACCTTAAATAATCAATGATAGCATTGAATAGTTCTTCATTTTCAGCCTCTAAACATCTGTTTTAGTATTCTTTCTTTTTTAACCCATGATTGATCCAGGCTTACTTTCTGAAAGGTCTATGTAACACTCACAGTGTGCTTTGAGCTGCAACTCCCATTCCAAGCTCTTCTCGGACCAGAAGCACACTGTTTAGCACACACAGCAGGCTAACTTTCCAAAATTTAATCTCTAGAGTTCATTTGCTTTCAATTATTAAGCATTAATTTAAATCTTTAGTTTAAAAAAATGAGATAAGATAAGCACGTAAAACAAGGACAAAAATCACATGGCTGCAGCCTAGTGCAGCCGTCCTTGCTGAATGAAGCTGGGCTGAAAAAATATATACTTGAAAGCTGATGATGTAAAGGTATTTTCTAATTAAATATGGAATATGCTAATTTGTTAAGTTGCTTTTTTACTTCAGGAAAAGAAAGGCAATGGACTGTTAGAAGGGCTCTGCTTAGGCTGAAGGGACACTGGCCAGCGCCCACTTGAACCTGTGCTTCTGGATTATACACCACAACCCTGACCTGACATACACAAGTGTTCAGCAACTCCGCTCAGCAAAACTTTTTGATCAACTTACTCTAAAATGCTCCTTCAAAACACCTTCATAACCACATAACAAGCATACTGATACATACCAGACTGAAAACTGTCTATTTTACTGTTACCATTCAAAACATAAAACTTGGAGCTAATTCTACTCCTTTTATGATACTCTTAAATCCCCATATATGAATAAGGCTACTCATCTCTCACTCGACCCTCTGAAGGGGAAGGGGCAGACGGCAGGAGGAAATGATAAAAATAACCCTTTTGCTGACAGCATGCTACCTGACTCTGAGAATAACCGGATCAAAAAGTTAACAAGTGCATCTAAGCCAAATCACCTGCCAGATAATGTGTAAATCCTTGTCACAGAACTGCACAGGCTACCTGCCAAGGTTAGGCTGAAAGCCACCACAATGTAGACCAGTTTTACTGTTCTCCACCAGAGGGTTAGCTGAACGTGGCCAGTGAGTGGACCGAAGAGTTCCTAGACTGAACCCAGATGGCTCTTAGTGAAACGCACTGCAGAAATGCAGCCTGGCCTAAGGGGCTCCCTCCCCAATGCATGGCTCAGTGGGCCCAGCTTCACCAGTACCAGGGTGCTTTCAGCGTCAGACCAGGATGCTTTTTACTCTGAGGAAACAAGTATAAAGTTCTGCCTATTAGATCACGCCTTAAAAACCCATACTTGCCTGGTTATTATTTAAAAGAACAAAAAAAGATTCTCTTATCAATTGTACATCTACAGAAAACAGAAGCTGAACCACAGCCAAAGTGATAGAAAAGCCACCAGGAAAATAAAGCAGAAAGGAAGGAGGCTGACAGAGGGCACACACCACAGAAGAACAGCTAGTGAAGTGCAGCAGGCAGGAGCTCCACAACTTTGAAATTCAAAGTTAAAATATTTCAGGGAGAGAAGCTGGTCAGGAAGGAAGCTGAGTCAGGGGCTTTTTTCTTCTACCTTGTACCCAGGAACTGACTTGGACAGTACAGAACGTTTGGAAGCATCTTTCCGTGGAGGAGCAGCCTTGTCCCTGGACCTCTGTCTTCCCTGCAGAGGCTCCTCCTGGCCTTCGGGAAGGCCTTCCCCCTCAGACACGTTGCCAGAGGAGCTGTCCTGCAAGTCAAAGGCACAAACAGAGGTTCCTTGGAACTCATGCAGATTCGAAAACTACAGAATATATCCAAGAAAAGTTTTAAAGTTCCATCAATTCAAAAATAAAAAGATAATTCTAATCTAAGAAAACATTTTCCAGTGTGAGACTAAAAGAAGTCATGGTAAGGATCATTTATTCATCTTATAAATACATTATAGCTAGTTCCATTTATATCAGCAAGTACCTTAATCGACTTTGTTTTCTGACCTAAGTCAACAGTAACAGAATTACCTACTTCAGCTGTTATTACACGACACAGCTTCAACACCATTTTACCATGTCACAAGGGAGCACATTTGTTTCACACAAAAATATCCTTTAAAAAAGAAACTGCTTTAACTAAGTGTGGGTATTTTTACTGAGTAATAAAGGTCACTAAAGAAGTTCTTCAAGCCCACACCTGTAACTTCCTAATGTTAAACTAGGCAGAGGGCCAATATCATCAAGTATTTACAACAGTATCAGACATATTGTACATGTTCAAAGTTTAGGAGGAGTTCAAAAATCACTTAATTCTTCATTTTTTACTTTAAAATTTTCTAATTAGAATAAAAATGTTATGTTCATATAAATTATGAAAATTATAAAAGAAAAGATCAGGTTATCCATAACCACCCTAGTAAACATCCTGAGACAACACCTGGGAACATGATGTATCTCTTTTCTAGTTACGTGTTTGTACAGATACCCAGATTCACACACTAACACACACACATCCTACCTACATGTGTGCCCTCATTTTTTAAAACACAAACACGAAGCTGAATTACATTGTATGTGTGTGTGCATCTGCATTTTAATATTTTTAAGTGCTACGTGCATTTCATCACATCATTAAATATTCTTTGAACTGCATTTCTACCATGTAAATGTAATATATAACCCACTGTGGACATGATATTTCTAATTTCTGCTATAGAAAGGAACACTCCAATGGACATTTTTTCCTAATTAAATTTTGTTACCATCTGATCAGGTTCTTCGGATAAATTCTATTTGTGTATTTGCCAAGTCAAATTCCATGGAAGTTAAAAATCTTGGTACAGACTGTGAAAACGCTTTCCCCAAAAGCTGTATTAACCGACACGCCCACTAGCAGTGTAGGAGAAAGTCGACTTCATCACACCCTCATCACAACACAGCACCCCTGTACCAACGTGACGGAAGAAAAGCAGTGTCATCACTTGAGCATCGGAAGGGCGTCTTACTTTATGCGACGTGTCACTAAATCTGTTTTAGAAGCTGTTAGTGACAAAGTGCAGTGCCCATTAATGCTAACACAACCCCAGGTTCAGGTCGGCGAGAAAGGTATACAACGGCCAGCCGCTTCATGTGCCATGCTAAATAAAAATCAAACCCCTGACTACTGTCTTCTTCGTTCTCCTTCAGTTCCACAGAGCACACCAACTTCCCCACTGTCCTGCAATGGCATTTTGCTACCAAAAAAGTCATGCAGGAAAACCTAACTAACAGCACAACATGTTGGTAACCTTAACATTATCCTAGAAGAGGCCGAAGACTATTAATTAAGCAACAGGAACACAAGTTAATGTGCTCCCCCTAACCCAAGATGGTTAAGCATAAGATTGTAAACCAATGTCTAGTACCCTGCCTAACCTGCCTGTGAAAACCACAAAGGGGCAACTTTAAGGATAAAACTTACCAAAGGCCACACACAGACCATATCAACACACACAATAACTTTTCCTGATGGAAGCTTTCTGGAACTTATATGCAACTGTCCTTTTTCAAAAAGAGGGTAGTGACACAAGTTCAATTTAACACTCCAGGAAAGCAATCAGCAAAAATTCAAAGGAAAAGGAGACACCTCCTACTGAAGATAAATGGTCTCACCGAAGTGCCTTTATTTTTCCGTTTCTCATCACCTCGACCATCTTCGGCATCATCTGAATCACCATCGCTATCGAGAGCAGGGAGCTCAGGATCCAGGGGGGGCTCATAAAGCGCTGTGTTTAATGGCAAATACCGCAGTTCATCTGGCGAGTACCTATAGTTCAGAGAGGATTTTCACTTTTCCTTTTTATTTTTGGCTGTGCCGCACGGCTTGCGGGATCTTAGTTCCCCAACCAGGGATGGAACTGGTTCCATCCCATGCCCCCCGCAGTGGGAGCTCGGAGTCTTAACCACTGGACTGCCAGGGAAGTCCCCAGTTTTCCTTTATTGTTAAATATATATGGACTAATTTTGAACTATGATAATAGCCTTAATATTAACCACAAATACTTTTGAAAAATGATTAGAGGCAATAAATAATTTTTTCATTTTGGTACTCAAATAGGGACAAGGAATAAAAAAAAGCCTAAACATTTTTTCACCAGTCTAAGAGTACAAAACATGTACTTGATTCTTGTTGTCAAAAGATTATGTCTCTCTCCTTTACCCTCAACACCCTCCCCCCACAAAAAATGTCAGCAGACAAGGACGGAACTGTGGCAATACAGAATCCTGCCTGAGCACCTCCACCCTCCCACTTTTCTGAGTCCTCACTGCCTGTGCACTGCTGCTGCTTCACCTGTAAAGCAGGTATGGTAACAAGTCCACCCCACAGAGAGAACGTGAGCATCAAATAAATTAACACAGGTAAGTCACAGCGGTGCACGGTACAAGATACTATTTAAGAAACAAAATTTCCAGTAACAAATTATTTTAAACCAATTTGTGAAGCGTGTATTCTAACAAATGTAATCATCTCTTTTATCTGAAACTAGGGATCGGCAACCCCTTCCCCAGGTCAGTCAGCACACGGCCCGCTGGTGACGTCCGAGCCGTCCCACAGGATCGCAGCGGGCGGCTATGATCTCGGAACCTCAGGAGGGAGAGGACACTGGATCAGCATCCCACTCGCCTAAGACGTCACGCCAAAAAGCACAGGGGTTGGGACACAGGCCTATCACTCAGTAATGTACTCTGCCCAAAGTGAGAAAATGAAAATTTGCTGACCCATGATTTAAGTTTGACTTTCAAATAGTGTGATTGTATAGTCTATTTTTTTTTTTAATTTTATTTATTTATTTATTTATCTTGGCTGTGTTTGGTCTTCGTTGCTGCACGCGGTCTTTCTCTAGTTGTGGCGAGCAGGGGCTACTCTTCGTTGAGGTGCGCGGGCTTCTCATTGCTGTGGCTTCTCTTGTTGTGGAGCATGGGCTCTAGGCATGTGGGCTTCAGTAGTTGTAGCACGCGGGCTCAGTAGCTGTGGCTCGTGGGCTCTAGACCGCAGGCTCAGTAGTTGTGGCGCATGGGCTTAGCTGCTCCGCGGCATGTGGGATCTCCCCGGACCAGGGCTCCAACCCGTGTCCCCTGCATTGGCAGGCAGATTTTTAAGCACTGCGCCACCAGGGAAGCCCGTATAGTCTATTTTAAATACTACTGTCTAAAGAATATTCTCTATCCTAGAAAGCATCAGGGTTTTTATGAAGTAAAAGCTGAGATTTTGACACAAGTGACGCTGTGGGCCCTGTCTTCGGTTGCATCCAGGCTGGAAAGGAGAGACCAGCAGCACTCTCGCTGCGGGAACGGATGCAGCGGCCAGGCCAGGGCAGCAGGAGCTCCCAGGTGGCCATGCCTCTCCGCAGCCACTTGTGCCCGTCTGTGAAAATGCAGACGCCCAGGCAGAAGGTCTGGGGGCGTGCTCGAGAGTCTGCATTTCCAATAAGCTTCCACGTGACACCAGCGATGCTGGGCCATGGACCATACTTTAAGGATGGAGGTATGGAGAACCCCTGGCACCTGTCCACAGAAACACAAACAGGTGGGCAGTGAGATGGCACCTCAGGCTTTGTCAGCAGATGTTCAAGTTCTGTAAAGAGCATTCTTCACCACAGAACCATAGAAGATAGAAAAGATTGACACAAATCTTATACATCTTATGGTGATGCTTATAGAGCTAAAAACTTCTAGAAAACAAACACAGGACTTTGAAGTCCCTCACCAACACTGATACTAATGGCAAAAAAACAAAACAAAACACTAAGTACCTTTTGTAATATTCCTGGAACTGTCCAGGGATGAGGGCCACCGGGTAAGAACTGACCTTAGTTCTCTCTGTCGGCAACACTTTGTACTTCCCTTGAGGCACCTGGATAACCTGGTTTAACACAAAGAGAAAGACACACCCGACTCCATGAGAAGAATCAAGGCTTTAGGAAAACAGCCCCCTCTTGCTCTCTACCGTGTTTCTCCCCGCAAAGGCTAAAAATAAAAGAGACATTAGGAGCTATGACCTAAGGGGGTTGGTATTCCTAGTTCTAGTGAGTTTGTCTGGCTGTTTACCGTGGCCATCATTTCTGAGGAAAGGCAGTGTGTCTGCTCACCACTTAAGGGCTACTTATAAAACCTCTGGAGCTCAACGTCCTCATCTATGAAACGGAAATAGTAAGTTTTAACCTCACGTGGTAAGGGTGAGAAGTCCGTGAACTTCTATGGAAACCTCTTACACCTACCCCTGGGGCACACAAGGGTGCTACCAGACTCCTTCAGTAGCGTGCCAACCAAAAAGCAAGAGACATATCACACACACGCAGAGAAGTGAAGCAAATAGTATCGGGCACATTAAAAACGACAGCTTCGGTTCTGGGGAAGAAAAGGACGTACTGCTGGTACAAAACATTACAGTAAAGGTGTTCAGTAGCCTACGGTAACAAGCAATTAGCGAGGTTCAGGGATTAATAAATGTAAGAGATCCTACATGTGTCTGTAAGTCAAAATAAGCTCTTCTTTCTTCCATACGTTCCCGGTTTAAGTTGCTGTTAAATTCAGCTGCTTTTTTGGCAGCTTTCTTAATGTACTCAGGCACTTTGCTGGCTTCAACTTTCTGAGTATTCTGTTGTTGCAGTTGCTGAAATAAAAATATTACAGTTGGAAGTCACATCTAACTTTATAAAACGTCATTCCCCCAAACCAAGATGGTGGTTACCTAGATACTTACAGAATATTCTTTATAGTGATCTGTAATTCGCTGGCGTTCTTTTTCTTGAAGAATGACAGAATATTCAGCATGTTTGGCTGGATATTCTTTTATCATTAAATCAATTACTTCATCACTGCGCAATGCTGTTAAGCCTATTTCAGACCAAAGAAAAGGTAAAGAAGCTTTTTCAAGGCTAAGTGAACATACCACTTTTCAAAATTTGCTTTTCCTTCAAACTACTCTACATTTAAGAAGTTTTCCAATAGTCAAAGCAAAATAGTTTAATACATTCAAAAATAATAAAAAATAATATTCATAATACAAAGTCAAACAATTAAAAAGAAATAGATTACCAAAGTTGCAAAGGCAAATAAATCAATTTTTCAACCAAAACTTTTTTAAGATTCTACGTACTATATATAAACATATATCCCTTACTAGAAACAATTGCTAAATAATGACGCACACTAAGCACTGGCAATCGGCATGGGATACTCGATGAGGAAAAAGACTTTTTCAATATACTTCAGTTCTTAGTCTTCAAATTCGATATACTAGAAATATTATAGAGTCAATTCAAATTTCACCAAAAGCATCAGCACACACACATAAGTCACACAGGCAATTTTCGAAACTCATGGTATCAGATTATACCAACTGCTGAGATGAACTCCCATGGTTTTATATTAAAAAGTTGCCTTAATATATTTATGAAGGGAAAATTACAAATAAAGCAGGGACATAACTATACATAACTAAAAACTGAGCAAAATTTGCCTTTTAAGAGACAAGGACCAATACTTTTAAAAAGTACTGTACAAATTTTGCACACAAAACATATATACACTTTGACACTTCTGTTAGTTATTAGAAAATGATATTGTTATAAAACATCATTCTCTTTTTTATTTTAACAATAATCAAAAATGAAGTTAACAGTTTAGCATTTAAATAATTCAATCTATTTATTAATTTTGTAAAATATTCTGGGAAAGAAAATAAATACTCATCCGGTATCGCCTCATTAAATGTTCATTACCTAGAGTGCACTGTGTTTCTGTAATGACATTTAGCTCTCTCAGGTACAGTTTCTCCTTATGAGACAAATCTCGTCGCTCTAAATCTCCAAAAAAAAAAACAAGAATAAAAGACTATCAAAAATAGTCTTTTGCATTTGTAAAACTTTTAAAAGCTTAAAAAACTTTAAAAAAATGTTTAAAGTTAAAATCTTCAAGGATTTAAAAAAGTACTCCCTGTTACATATTCCAAATATTATTAAAAGACTACACAAAAAAGCTTACAAATTTTAAAAAATGAAAGTTAAAATAAAACTGAAAACAGAGTAATCCAAAGCCAGAAGGTAAGACAAGTAACTGTATTAAACTAGCTGATGAAACACAGCCTCTCCCAAGTTCAGATATAGGTGATGTAGCTACCTCCGTCCCTAAGGCCAAGGAGCAACAGTCAAGAATCAAAATGCTTAGTTCATTCATGTGGCTACAAAATGATTTCTCCCTAAAGTTTTTCCAGGAAATTCATCTTCCTCATTTTGCTTGTAAATCAGTTTACAAGGCATAAGAGAGAGATGCTGAATGAATGAAAGCTGCAAATAAAAATCAGCAAGCAGAAGAATATAAAACACGTTATCAATAATCCATACTCAAATATTCAGAACTTGACAACCTATCAAAAAGAATTACTATTAGTTAAAAGTTAGATTTAATCTGTTATATAAACTAAGACTTAATACCTGGATATTTCCGTTTGAAGGAGGTCACACCCAAATATTCACTGACTTGTTCTTGAAGCATATAGTATTCTCCTGTTTCATCAGGTGGCCATTTGTACTCTATCAAATTTTCTGCTGGATAGTAGCTAAAGCTAAGCACAGAAATATATATTATGCCTTAAATGTAGCTTTTATAAAATTTTAATCATTTTTGTTTTAAAGGATATTCATTTTTAAACATTTTTGAGAATATATTTTAAGGATTTGGAAAAACTATTTTGATTATTTAAATTCTCAGTCTTCTATGATTTTGTAATACAAAGAAGTTCTTACGATTTCATGTGCATCAATGAAATTACAAAAGAGGTAGAGATAAAAGAAACAACCATCTGGAATACCAAAGCAAAAAAGTACACTGGAGGACTTCCCTGGTGGCGCAGTGGATAAGAATCTGCCTGCCAATGCAGGGGACACAGGTTCAATCCCTGTCCTGGTAAGACCTCTTCCCACATGCCGTGGAATAACTAAGCCCACGAGCCACAACTACTGAGCCTGCGCTCTAGAGCCCACGAGCCATAACTACTGAGCCCACGTGCTGCAACTACTGAAGCCCGCATGCCTAGAGCCCATGCTCTGCAACAAGAGAAGCCACCGCAATGAGAAGCCCGCGCACCGCGACAAGGAGTAGCCCCCACTCACTGCCAACTAGAGAAAGCCCACACACAGCAACGAAGACCCAACGCAGCCAAAAATAAATGAATTTTTTTTTTTAAAGTACACTGGAAATAATATTTTCCACATATCACAAAGAACAAAGACTCACAACTGTCAGGAACAACGGCAACGTTTTTTAGCTTTTGCAAATCGGGGTAGTGATACCAGTTCTGAATTCTTTCTCATGGGCTTAGCACCCATAGCCACTATTTCATGCACCCAAAGTATAAAGTAATCAACTTCTGTTTCCCATCTTCTGTTCAGTAAGTCACAAACTGCAGAGAAAGCAGAACCCTAAAAAGCTATTTCTCAATAAACTGAACTATAAAGCACATAGACTCCACATACCCAGTGCACTGCAGATCAATCCCCAATCCTGAATAGTAAAGACTACAGACGTCTGGACCTGGACCAATTCAACCTCTAAATTTCATCAGTGGATAATACAGGCAGAATATAAACACCATTTTATGCATCTATCCAATTAAAAGTAACAGACAAAAGAACAGTTTTCTCAAAAGTGGTGCTGGGAATTTGGACAACCAAATGCAAAAGTATGAAATTGAACCTTTACCTCAAATCAGACAGAAAAATTAATTAAAAAATGGATCGACGACCTAAATGTAAGAACTAAAACTAGAAAACTCTTAGAAGAAAACATAGGGGTAAATCTTCATGATCTCAGGTTTAGCAATGGATTCTAGATATGAATCCACTGCTAAATTTGAGCAATGGATTCATAGCATGAGCAACAAAATAGAGTAAATAATTTGGACTTGAGCAAAATTAAAGATTTTGTGTATCAAGACACTATCAACAGAGTGAAAAGTCAACCCACAGAATGGGAGAAAATAACTTCGATTCATACGTCTGATAAGAATGTCTAAACAACAACAACAAAAAAATTTAAAAATGGGCAGAAAACTTGAACATTTCTCCAAAGATATACAAATGGCCAATAAGCACATGAAAAGACTCTCAATTTGACTAGTCATTATGGAAATTCAAATCAAAATCACAGCAAGATTCCACTTCACACCTTTTAGAATGGCTGTCATCAAAAACAAACAAAAAAAGGAAATATAACAAGCTGGTAAGAATGTGAAGAAGTCAGAAACTTTGTACTTTGCTGGTGGGAATAAAAAATGGTGCATCCACTGTGGAAAACAGTTTGGCAGCTCCTCAAAAAGTTAGACATAGAATTGCCATGTGACCCACCTGTTCCATTCCTAGGTATATACCCAAAGAAGTCTGAACAAATATATTTATACATCAATGTTCAAGGCAGCATTATCCACACCAGCCAAAATGTGGAAACAACCCAAGTGTCCATCAACAGATAAAGAGATAAACATAACATACTGTATAATTATAACAATGAAGTATAATTCAGCCTTAAAGAGGAAGGAAATTCTAGCACAAGCTACAACATGAATGAACTTTGAAGAAATTATGCCTACCAAATTAAGCCAGACACAAAAAGACAAACACTGTATGATTCCATTTACATGAGGTACCTAGAATAGGCAAATTCATAATAACAGAAAGTAGAATGGTGGCCACCAGGGGCTGGGGATATGCAAAATGGGAATTTTATTATGTAAAAGTTTTGGAAATGGATGGTGGTGATGGTTACACAACACTGTGAATGTAATAATTATGCCACTGAATTATACACTTAAAAATAGTTAAAATGGTGAATTTAAGTGTATTTTACCACAATAAAAAAATTTTTTTTTGAATTGCACTAAGTAGCAAAAAGCAACTTTGCTGTCACATTGTAAAACACAATAAAAACATTCTACAATCTTTAATAATTGCCTTTGCCGGGGCTGGGGGATGGGGAGCAGGGAGCTAATACAGAGAAAAGACACATACCACAAAAAACATTATTAAGCAATAAAATGACAGTACCCAAGATCCTGACTGGAAGTGTCACAGCTCCTAGAGCTATCTCCTGAGCCCATTCGCCTCCTTTTGGATGGTTGGGTCCCATCATTTGAATTATCTTCATTATCATCCTAAACATTTAAAAGATTCAAAAAATAACAAGACAAAGAATAATAAATAAGGAAAGATTAATTATGTATCCTCCCAGACTTGCTAAAAGGCTCAACTTAAAGGCTTTCTAAGGATTATACAAATGTTAACTTCCTACTATAATTAATGAGGGACAAGAATTTGGAATGGGCACGACCTGGGAAAAACTAAAAACTAATCTTCAATACAAATCAAAGTAAGAAAATTTTCAATAAACTTGTAAGTCTAAATCTACTTTTGCTTTCTTACCAAGAGGTTAAAATGCCTCCTGCTTCAGAGAAACACATAAAATTGCTGCAATACTCTGAAAGTAAAGCAAATCCTCCTACCCTAGCTAGGATAAAAATGTACGGATCATTTAGTGTTTAACTCAACTTATAGCTGGTTTATTGGACTATTCTAATTGGCTATTTTAGGTACTTATATCCCTGTGAAAAGAGGACACAAAAGGACTAAAAACAGATGATCAATTCTGTTAATTTTTTTTCTTACATTGCAAAAATTTAGCAAAAATATACCCTAATAAGAGTCATCAATCTATATAAAACCACACACTACCTCCCAAAAAAGAGAGGCTTAAAAAAAATTTTAAGCGACATCTTCCACTACATGACAATATGAAGGGCTGTTAAGTAAGACCATTTCATTAAGGCAATGAATGATGTCATCAAGTGTCAGGAAATTAATTTAATCGCACATTAGTTAAGGCTTAAAAAAAAAGATTAAAAAAAATCAAGGTAATGTAGCTTCCTAAGACAATACAATTTTGTTAAATACCACGGTTCTAAGAATACAGAGGTAGTTAAGTATGTTGGTCAAGCATGCCAAAGCTGGACTGCCTGAAATCTTACTGGGCACTGCCCTTCACGGGCTGAGTGGTTAGCCTCTGTGATCCGCTCCTTATCTGTAAAACTGGGACCCTAATACTGCCTCCACTACTTGGCTAATGTAGGGATTAAATGAGTTAATACATGGGAAGCCCTTAGAGCAAGGCCTAGCGAACAATTAAGTGCCCAGTAAAAGTTAGTTAATATGATTATGATGATATGATTACAAACTGTTAAAAGGCTCCACCTGTTAGGAATTTACTCAGATTCTTTACCAAATAGCAAAAAACGGGGAATATTCTCCTTTTCAGTTCTTACAAAATAAGCATTCAATTGAAGAGCTCTGTATACTCCTATTAAGAAAAGCAACCAGGTAGGAGACGGAGAACAGTCTAAATCCATTTTCCAAAAACTTACACATAACAGTAAGTCTCCCAATTGAAACATTTCATATTCAATAAGCATTCGAGTATCATTTATATTTTACTTGCTTCTGAGCACTTTAAGGATTTTAATATCCATTTAAGCACATTTCCCTTGGCTAAGAAATTTAGACACTCAAAAAGAGACAAAAAGTTAAAAATGCGAAGTCCTCAGAAAAGCTGAAACCACAATTTCACAAGTAGTGTTTGAATTTACTATTACAAATTCTAGGCAAATTGTGCTATTACATAAGGTGGACGTCGGAGAGGTCAAACAGCAATATACCTCCTAATATTATGATGGAATACAATTAAGTTGAAAGAACTTTGCTTGCAACCTCGATATTGACCCAGAAGTCCTAAGCTTTAAGGCTGCCGAAATCTCCGATATCAGCAATCTGCACTTCAGAGTCACAGGCGGCTCCCACCTGGGGATTAAACCCGTTTCTGGGGGTCCCACACTTGATTCAGACACGCTCCTCCAGCTGGGCCTGGACTCGGGGGCCCCGGCCCCCCGCCGCACGCAGGCCCAGCCTCAGGTTCTGCGAGCACAGCTGTGCGGAGACCCACCGCCTGGCCGCTGTCACCGGTCGGGGCACCTGAGGGCCCTCGTGCACAGAGGACCGCACAGGGGGGGCTCCTGGCAGGGGCAGCCTCGCCAGGTGACCGAAGAACCGTCCCTATGTCAACGCTGACCCCGGATCAACGAAGACACGGGTCCTCGGGGTTCCGGTCCCCATCACATTCCAATTCCAACTTTTCAGTACAACTGAAATACTGAGGTTGTACGAATCATCGCTCCATTCCAACCTTCTGTCACAAACTAGTAAACTAACTTTGAAAACAAAATGTTTTAATGCACGACATCCTACCGTTCATCTCGATTCCTCTCCACTCATCTCTGACTTTAAAACACTAAGTCCGTTTTACTTCCTTAAAACAGTACAAACTACAAAACTTGAAAACAAAAAAGTCGGCCTGAAAATAACAGAACGGTTATTTGTTCTCAAACCAACTTCATTAACTGGCTGGCTTGTTTTTCAACTTGTACACATTTCTATTTTTTAGGAAGACCTCAAATATTTCAAAAAGATACTCCTCAAATGAAGGCACTTTTAAAAACACACATTCTATCCCAGACTAACGTGAAGAAAACTCTCTCCGTTTCTGAGGAAAGTTTTATTTCTACGCGGGGCAGAACGTCCCCCGGGGGACGTGCTCAGAACCTCCTTCGGCGCAGAAACCGCCAAAAAGACTTCGGACCGAGGCCGACTCGCCCCCGGACCCGCGCGGGGCTCCGCGAATGTGCCAGGGCTCGGTGGGCCGGACGGGCCAGCCCGGCGCCGTGTCCCCGCCGCCCCCTCACGGCCTCCTCACGGCCGCCACCCCCGCTCCCGGCCCGGGGCCGCCCCCAGGCCCCCGGTCCCGGCCCCGAGGCGCCGCCGCCGGTCCGCCGCTCCTCACCTTCGGGGACTGCGCTCCGGGGGTGGCCGGGTCGCTGTCGCACGGCCGCGGGGACAGCGCAGTCCCGGGGCCGCCCGCCGCCGCCATCAGCCCGAGAGCCCCGCGCCGCCGCCTCCGCCGCCGCCGCCTCGTCCCGGCCGCCGCCGCCGCTGC
>NC_041223.1:285335-359127 GCF_002837175.3 Physeter macrocephalus | reverse complement strand
CCTTCCCGAGGGTCCACGCCCCCTTCTTCTCCCTACAGGGGTCCCTCTCCCGCCTCTCCCCTCCCCTCCCTCCCGGGGTCCTCGCCGCCCCGCCCCCTCCTCCTCCTTCCGGAGTCTTCACCCCCATCCTCTCCCTCCCGGGGGTCCTCTCCCTTCCGGGCGTCCCCTCCCTCCCGGGGGCCTCGTCGCGGTGGGCTGTGGGGGCCCTGCCTCATCTCCCGGTGTTCCCGGTCCCCAGTCGCTGCCCGTCGTCCGCCTTTGTTCTCTGTTCGCGGCCTCGAGCTGTCTGGGGCTCCTGAACCACCTGCCATGGAATGTGTACTTTCCAAAGACATCCTCAGCTTGCTTTCATTTGAAAAGTTTATCCACATTCACCTCAGTGCGTGCGGAAATCATAAAACTTACAAGTTCACGTTCGACTTTGTTAGGATGTAGCTGCTGCAGCAGCTCCCACCCAAGACGGGAGAGTGAGCGTGCGGAGAGGGAGGACAGGCTTCCGCAGCGGAACATTTGGGGAGTATACTGACCTCCGCTGGATTCTGGCTCCGCTTTTTCTGCCTGCATAGCCTTAGCCGATCATTTAGTGAACCTTCAGTGTTGTTGTAAAGTGCGTACAATGGTAGGCCCATAAAAGTCACCAAGAAAGAGACCTGTTTTATTTGAACTGAATTTATTATTAATCCTAGTTCTTAGTTTTCACCTGGTCACTTTTGGACTTAACCAAAAATTAAAAGAAAAAAACAAAGTAACTGAACCTTAACACGAGAGACAGCTGTGATAAGATGACAATGGTGCCAGAAATGTGTTAAAGTTGACCTCTCAGCAGACACTGAGAGTGTAGATGACTTGTTTTATGGCAACAGAGAAGATTCTTGGATTTAGAATGCAATATGGCTTCCCTTTCCTTCATTATTTTCGCTTACACTCAGCAGACAAGTTTGGAAAGATAAGACAAAGGAATTGTTTCTAGCCCATCACGTTGACACAAAGGACCTCCTTTTTTTTTTTTTATTTGGGGAGCATTAAAAAGAAAAGATTTAAAAAAAAAAAAAAAAAGAAAAGAAAAGATTTTTTTTTTCCTTTTTTTTTTTTTTTTTTTTTGCGGTACGCGGGCCTCTCACTGTTGTGGCCTCTCCCGCTGCGGAGCACAGGCCCCGGACGCACAGGCTCAGCGGCCATGGCTCACGGGCCCAGCCGCTCCGCGGCATGTGGGATCTTCCCGGACCGGGGCACGAACCCGCGTCCCCTGCATCGGCAGGCGGACTCTCAACCACTGTGCCACCAGGGAAGCCCAAAGGACCTCCTTTGACTCTCCCAGCCCACCCTTTCCTGGCTTCTCCACTTGCATCAGATCAGAAATGGCATCACCAACAACTCAAGACTCACAAGCTGCTGCTAATCTAGACTTTGCTTTATCTCATAACCTCAGTCAGAGCAGCTCCCCATTTCCCTGTCAAAAGCCCACTGAAGAAAATGGCCTAATTGTCTGAATGAGCCAAGAAGAACCAACATCTTTCCCCCAAATTCCCTCAACTGATCCAGACTCTCAATTAGATTCTCTGGATAGAGTTTAATGTTAAATATATACTTGTATATTCAGTTACTTGGTTCTACTCTTGTCCCTTGGGTATTCTGTCTTTAGATCAAATACAAAGTTAAAACTCTTCATTCCAAGTCAATAAACATTGATTCAGCCTTTCAACGTGAAAGGTAAGGCATAATATTAAGGTGGCACTGTGCGGATTCCAATCCCTGCACATAGGCAGTTTCAACACTGAAAGAATATGATACAAATATACAGTTGTACTTAAAGGCAATTTAGGTGTGTTGACTGAAAAAAAATGCACAACCTAGAAGTTGAGAGTTACGTTTTATTCGGTGGACATTCTGAGGACTTCAAGCCCAGGAGACAGGACTCTCAGATCAGTCTGAGGGACGGCTTAGAAGAGGCAATGGGGGAGCCAGGATATACAGGTGTTTTTGCAACAAAGACCTGGTAGCCGGAACATCAAAAGATTACTGTTATTTAAAGAAAACCAGGTATCTCAAGTTAAGGAATTTAGTACTTTTCTGTGTATGGGAAGATGCAAGAGTTTGAGCTCACTGAAAGCATTCCTTTGATGTGCACCTCAGCTCCTGGGGGCCAGTATCCTGTGTTTTCTCATCCTGAGTTTCTTCAGGGTGTACTGCCAGGGTGGGCGGGTGCTTCAAGCACCTGACTGCGGGATGGCGGGGCATCCTGCCTCCATCCTGAGTTCCCCCAGTGCCGACTGTGGGGTGGCCATAACGTGATGGCTTGATGGCTGCAACATCCTTTGTTTACTGATACAGCAGGCAACATTTTTCGTTCACAGGTGGGAGAAAATTTACTTGCAACCAGAAAAATTAAGATTTTAAGGTTGACATAGAATTTGAAAAGTATCTTAAGAGACTGGTAGGACAACTTCCTGTAAATGTACAATTAGAAGTGGAAATATGGGTTCAAGCCTGAAAAAGACTGAGAGGTGGGAAAATAAGAGGCATATTCAAGTGCAAAGGTCATTCCATTGTGGCTTGAGAATGGGGTAAATGAAGGTAGATTCTTGGAGTTACGAGTGAAATATACAGGGAGGCAGTTTGATGTAATGGCGAGAACAAAGATTTGGAATTAAGACCAGATGAATACCAGCTGTGCCACTTATTAGCTGTGTAATCGTGGATAAATTATTTAATCTTTCTGACCCTCCATTTCCTCATTTGCAGGATTAGAATAATAATGTCCATTCAGTTATTTCACAAATATTTTATGGAAACCAACTAAGAACTATATTAGGTGATAGAAATACAAGGAATCATTTATTCATTCATTCATCAAATACTACCTTACTATGTATTAAGTTAGGCCCTGAGTAAAGCACCGACAATAGAGTGGTGAAGAAAAAAAGCCATAAAACTGTATGAGACCACTTAGCATATGTAGATATAGGTGAGAAAAAGGCCCAAGGTCAAGAATTCCAGAGATACTGGTGGAAATAGAGAAGAAGGAAGAAACCTATCAAGTATTGTGAGCTGAGAGGGTAGTGTCTCAAACAGGGGACTGATAAACATGTCAACTGAGAAGTTGAGTAAGATAAGGAGAGGAAAATGTCCATTGTATTTAGAAATTTGGTAGTAACTACCAATCTTTATTGTCCCAAGCTGTTTCAATGGTGTGGCGATTTCAGAAGCTAAATTGAAGTAGATTAGGGAAGGAATGGGAGGCTAGGAATTGGAACCAGAGTGCTGCACAGAGAAAACTGTGAGTAATAGAGAAAGAGGGTGGGTGGAGAGGTGGGTTGCTGTCGTTTTTACGACAGAAGACACTAGAGCATGTTTACGTGCTGACAAGATGACTCAGTAGAAGGGGAAAATCATGATGCAAAAGAGAGAGGAGATAGGTGCTGGAAAGTGCCTGCCATGAGAAGGGTGGAAGGCAGCACAGATGTTGGGATAAGCCTTTGATAGGAGGAAGCACAGTCCGCTTATTGTAACCAGACAGAAACCAGACTGTGGCTGCAGATGCGAGTAGCTTTGGAGATCTGGTGGAGGGAACTTGAGGGATTTTTCCTCTGATCCTTCTTTCCTTGATCAGGTATGAGGTGAGATCATAAGCTGAAGGTGAGCAGAGGAGAGGAATATAGGAAACTGGGGGAGAGAGGAGGTGTGGGGATAGGAAAACAAAGCTTCTAGGATGCCAAGTGTTTGCCCACTGGAGGTTTGTGGTCGTGAATTTAAAGTGAAACCAGTCAGTCAAGTTCAGCTATTTGAACTCAGGCTTGGACAAAGCAGACGAGGGGATCCGGGATTGTTCGGGAAGGGGTGTTCCCAAAGGAAGAAGAGGGGCAAAGGAATTTGGAGTGTGTTTGTCAGGGAGTGACTGTACAGCAGTTATAAAGATGGGCCATGAGATCTGAGGCAGAAAACAAGAGAGCTGTGAAAGAGCGAGGAAGGTCAGTGAACGGGTGGGTTCAACAAGACTGAAAAGTGACTGTGTTCAGGGTGTGCCAGGTGGTGAGCTAGAAGGACAGGAAACCACTGCATGAGAGTAACCTGCTCGAAACAGATTTCAGAGGTCATACTGATCTTGAGGCTGACAAGTTCTAAAGGATGAACCAAGGAGCAGATGCCCAACGTGTGCTAGATGAAAAGGTCCTTGAATGTGAGTTGGTCAAGGAACTGGGAACCTAGAGCACAGACAGTCCTAGCTGCATGATAGCACAGGGCCATAAAAACGACCATGGAAGCTGGAATCGTACAAAGTAATCTTATTAATCAAAGAGAAAAAGTAGAGTTCTTCTACGACTTTAAAAAGCTTTCGTTAAAAAACTGAATACTCCCTTACTGACAATTATACACATATACAGAATTTTTTTCAATGTAAAACTTATATTTAGTACACTGTAATTTGAAACATGACAAACATTGAGAATGAGTATTTTAAAAAACTTTACCAAGAGTAATTTAAATTGTGCTTGCCTTTTTCTCATCCCATAACTTATCTTTCCTATGCCTTGATAAATTGTCATACTTCTTTCGAAGTTTGGATGGCTTCCAGCATTTTATCTTTTGCATTTTCAACGTTGTAAGTAATCTCCAAGAGTCTCTTTAACGTGAAGTCTTATTAACCTCCTTTCCTCTGGACATCTCCATCCTTTTCTCACAACCACTGTCTGTAACTAACCTGTGAAATCTGGGTGCATATTTCACAGCAGATTCACCAGATAGGTCGACATGAATCACTTCATGTCGACGCCTAAAATGATGGAACCAGCCTTTACTGGCAGAAAAAGGTTGTTTTTCTGTCTCTTTGTAATTACAGTTTTCTTTCAACAGAGTAACTAATTTCAACGATTTGGCCTGAATACTAGCCAAACTGATTGAGATTTTTAAAAAGTTATTATTACAGTTGATACTTGAACTGTGCAGGTCCACTTATACAGATTGTACAATTACAGTTTTCTTTCAACAGAGTAACTAATTTCAACGATTTGGCCTGAATACTAGCCAAACTGATTGAGATTTTTAAAAAGTTATTATTACAGTTGATACTTGAACTGTGCAGGTCCACTTATACAGTTTTCACTAAATATATCTACACTACTACACCATCTGCCGTTGGTTAAATCCGCGGGTGTGGAACAGCAGATAACGTACAGTTTTCTATCCAAAGTAGAAGAAAGTCTTTCGCAACCACAAGTGGCTTTCTGTTCCTAGACAATTTAAGCTAAAAGATGTTGACGCAACCTCACCTTACTTTTCTTACTTATTGGACTTTCTCCCCATGATTCCTGCAGTACTTCCATGCGGGCTTAGGTCTCATCCTATCTTGGTTTTGCTGTTGTCATGTTCAAATTTCCTAACCAACTTCATTTCTAGCATCATCACTTCTTACTTCTTTGATGCACTTTCACCTTTTTTTGCCCAATTTCCTCTTTGGGTGGTCCATTTTGGTAAAACATCATGTGTTTTTGTCACTGGGAGACAAGGAGGCAACACAACTACATGTTTTGCTGTCTTGTGACCTGAAGAGCTGAATACCAGAAGTGCAGTGACCAGTGACTGACGGACTTTGACAGAAGGCTCATGGCGCCCACCTGCTATTTACGTAGTGACTTGAGGACTGAAGAGCTGGCTGAGGAGTTTGTACTTTATGAAGTTACTCACGGTTAATATACTGTAGTCACTGAAATGTGAATCATGTTGTTGGGGGACTGGTGTGATTCAACTAAACTGTAGTCACTACAACTTGTGCAAAGCGAGAGCTGCCTTATTGGATGATTATCTACGTGGATATTGAAGTCACAAAGAATGACAGCAGCAGTGGAGATGAAGCTTGCAATCCAGTAGCTCAGGTTTTCAAGAAATGAGAAGGAACAGGCCAGGGGACTAGTAGGCAACACTGACACACAGAAGTAAAGAACTGTATATCCAGATAGCATAAATTTCCAGGAGCCAGAGCTTTTTAGTCAGTGGGGTTGCCTACCTACCTCCTGGCTCTGAGGCATTAGCGATGAGGGATGAGAGGAAAAGCAGCTTTTACTTGAGAGGGCTGCAGTGGGACTCTTCCTCAGGGAAAAGTCAGGGCCTTGTTAAGGAAAGAAACTCAAAATGCATCTGGAGGAGAGGGTGGGATGACAGAGCAGTTCTGTGAACCATGTAAACGACGGTCAGTAACCTGCTATAAAGCTTTGAGAAGCAGGGAATCAAGATTAGGGGGTGTTCAGATTTCTGTGGTGACATTTGTTGAACAAAACAGTTAACACATGAATAAATAAAAGAAGGACTATCGAAATAGTTGTGAGAGAGTGAGGACCCAGGCAAGAGATATCACAGCGGGTTTGTTGTTTTTTTTTGAGGTGGACCAAATTTTAAAGTCTGTTGAATTTGTTACAATATTGCTTCTGTTTTATGTTTTGGTTTTTCGGCCACGGGGTCATGTGGGATCTTAGCTCCCCCACCAGGGATGGAACCCTCACCCCCTGCATTGGAAGGGGGAGTCTTAACCACTGGACCACCCGGGAAGTCCCAAGGGGATGATTTTGAGTCACTTCAAAAAAACAGAATCCATAGAATTTAACAATTAAGTATGAATGGGGGTTGGGACAAGGGCAAGAGAAAGCAGAACTGAAGGTAATTCTGAGCTGTCAAACTGAATGATAACAGGTAACATTTCAAGATTTGGTATGCTCCAGGGTTATGCTAAGTGCTGGGCGTAAGTGCCTGACTATATATATTACCTCACTTAATTCACAAACCAACCCTGGAAGGAAGGCATAATTCTCAGTTTACAAAGTCACATTTATAAGCGTCTGCTCAATACCGGGAAGTGTGTTTATCCTGATGAGATCATCAGGAAGGAACATTGCTTAACAGAAGCCCTTCTTAGGTTTGTTATTACTGATTTTTCTGTGACCAAAGTTAGCAAACAATAAATCCTGTTTTAAAGATTCCTTGGGCTACAACTATCATGTCTATGCTGTGCAGTATGGAACTGCCAGTCCTGGATTATCCAACGCATTAAAACACACAAGTGAAAAGAAAACTCTCCTCTGTCTTTCTGTTTTCCTGTTTATAGATTATTCAACTAATCAGTATTTTTACTGTCCATTAAGTTTGGCATGTGTTTTCAAGTTCTAACTATAACTTGAAAATAGTGTGAATTATCACAGACACTACTGCTTGGCTCCACCAAGTCCGCCCCCTGCCTCCTTGCAGAAGCCCCGATTGACAGTGGTGTCCACTCTCCACACAGCCGTGTGCTTCAGGGAAGGTGAGCTCCAGCCCAGCTCAGGGAGTGAATCATGATGTTAAAGCCATGAGAACGTGGTTAAATTCTACCAAGTTAAACTCGTGTACATAGACTCTGAGGGGAGAGCAGGAAGACAGAAAGAACCCGGATCCTTGATCAAATGCCTGGGAAATACAATTTTCCTCTTTTTAAAAAATAATTATGTTAGGTTTTTTGGTTCTTGCAGCTAAGAAGAGCTTAACTAACTGACTAACAAATAGAAAGACTGCACACTTGGAAGTGTTTTGATTGGAGGGAGAGGTGTTAGTTAGGGAAGTATTAAATATAACATCTTTCTTTCAAACTTGGTAACTTCTTTCAAAAGAATGCATGTAGTATATTAAGATACCATTCAAAATATCTGCCTTTGGAAGTTTTCCAAAAATCTATCTTAACATTTACTTAATTTGACATTTTACAAGGTTGCATCATAATATCCTGTAGCAAATTCTAATTTTCTTAAATCTAACTAGGATGATAAATAATTCCCCCATATTATAATCCATCATAAGCATTCATGTATTCATATATATATATATGAAAAAGGCATATACATATACCTCTTATACTTTGGGGTAATACAATGTTAATAAATATGATAACTAGTAAGTATAAAGGTAAAAATCCAGCTTTAACTTTGTTGTTAAAAGAATACAATTAAGAAGCTTCAATTGGAGATATAAAAAAATAGCTAATCAAAACTACTATGAGGTTCACAAATCTATAAATTTCATGTATTTTTGAAAAGTTGAGAAGTAAACACTCTTTAGTACATGTAACAAGCTATTCATGGTAAAGAGCAAATACTAAGGCCAATGCCACGTAAGTCTCAGTTTCATGTCTCGCAGCAACCCAGCTGTCCCACGCAACATCCCAGATCCAACTGCTGGCAATCTATGAGAGAAATGTTTAGAAGACCCACTTTAGATCGAACATGTTAAGTAGTAATTTTTAAATCTATACAAGTTTGATACTTTTTAGAAGATGCATCACTATCTCAGAATGTTATACTTTAAAAGTAATTTGTCCAATTTTCCCTTTGCTGAAAAGACTTGACAGTGATGCTTCCTGGGCCCATCTTTTCTTTTACTGGAGCTGTTAAGTTATCTAACACAGAATGACCCTCCCTTAGCAGAGAGTGTCCGGGGGCAGGAACAGGAGGCACTCTGTAATCTGGGCCTAGTAGCTCTGCCTGCAGTACTACTCTGTGGTGTTATAGTCCATAATAAGGAATTATTCTTCCCACCCTTAAAAGATTTCCGACCGAAAGTCTGTCTTGAAATTAAAAAATGGTATTGACTCTGTGAGCAGGCTGTTAAAAGAGAAACCCTAATTCCTTGCTTCACCTGCAAAGCCACACATAATCTTTTTCTGTGGTGGCTCTAAAATGGTCAAAAATCCTCTGTGGCATCTCCCATTAAGAGGCTATTTTTCCACCCTGTGAATGTGAATTGGCCTTGGGACTTGCTCTGAGCAAAAGAATGTAACACTGTGCAACTTCCAAGAAAGGCCTTAGGTCTTCTGCTCTCACCTCCTGGAATGCTGGGAGGAGCCCCACATGTAAGGAAGCCCATTCGGTTCACTGGAGGATGATGGCTCCTGTGCAGGGGGACCCAGATGCCCCAGCCAACAGCCAGCACCAACTGTCACACCTGTGAGTGAGGCCGTCGTGGACCTCTAGGTCCAGCTGAGTCACTGGGTGGCTGCAAGTGCATCCGTGAGACCAGAAGAAAATCCAAACAGCTAACCCAGGCTAAGCTGACCCACAGAATGATGAGCAAACAAACGGCTGGTGTCTTAGGCTGCTAAATTCTCGGGTGGGGCTACCTAAGTACACCACAACCTCTCTGGTTATTAATCAAGCACAGCGAGTTCGCCCCGCCTTAGCGTCTCTGCGCTCCATGTTTTCTCTGCTTGGACATTCTCCCTGATCTTTGGCACGGCTGGTTTCTTCTTGTCATTCAGACATCAGAGGCCCTTCTCCGTCTCCAGATAATCCGGAGTAGTCACTCCGTCCGTGGAGCACTCGTCACCATCTAGAAGCGTCTCGTTCCCCGAGTGTGCACGTAGGCTGTGGTGTAATTCTGTCCTCCCCGGAGCCTTGCTGACTGCCGTGTGGGCGGCAGCCTTCCGCCCAGCCAAGGCCTCCCGCCGGGCTTCCTCATGGAGCCCCTCAGACTGTCCCACCCCGCACACTCGCGCTCAACTCACTAGAAACGCACAGAGCTCTCGGGGTATTGCACTCTTACTTGTAAGTAATAGTAATAAGCCTTTCTCATGTAGGAATTGCTCAATAAATATTTATTGAAGTAATAAAAAAAAATAAGCCTTTCTGTTTATTGAGGACTCTGGGCTGGGCACTCTGTTAAGGATTTTAATACAGATAATCTTATTAAATCTTCACATTAACTCTAGCAAGTAGGTTTTATCATCCCCATTTTACAGAAGAAAAAACTATGTCCAGGCCAGAGGCAGTGTGTATTGCTGCCAGGATTCATATCCAGGCCAACTGGATGCTAAAACCTAGGCTATTACATTCTCCGCATCATTTTATTTTCTTACACTCTAAATTGTGTTGCTTTATTTTCTTGACTGGAGTAAAAACTCCTTGGCAATCATGGTCCATGTCATATAATTTTCTGTATTTTCCTCAGTACCTATAACCATTATTTAGTGCCCTAAATAAATTTACTGGTTAATCCATTATTAAATGACATTAAATTGTCAAAACTGTTATGGTCAAGGAACAGAATACCCATACAATTTAATAAATTATTAATAGAAAATTACCATTTCTAGCTTAGTATTTTTCAAATAATTCATAGTGAAAGAAAATATAGTTCACATAATTATCCTTTCAGGCAAGATGCACCTCAGGATCTGGAAGTGACTTTGAGACATTGCAATAAACATCAAGTCACTTAGTGGGGAGACCTCATAGTTGAACTTGGTAGATGCTGATCAGTGAGGTACTTACATTGATTGCCTGACCCGTCTTTTGAATAAATAATACTTTTATAATGAACTTAAAACGGTGGAACCCAAATTCTTTGACTGCTAACAATATGCGATCTGCTAATTCAAGCGACAAATGAGAGAAGACTTTGTCATCATATTTGACATCTTTAAGATTTTCCTTTAAAAAAATTAAGAAAAATATTTTAATTTTCAAACCAAATATTTTCTAAACAAAAATTGAAGTAGAAAATGTGTCTGATTAATACATATAACTTTTTGAAAAATATACATATTTCTAACCAAATAATATTAAATGGTTGATATGTTTACCAATTTATTTCAATAATAATTTTGAAGAAAATTTAGATTTATTTATTTATTTTTTAATATTTGGCTGTGTTGGGTCTTTGTTGCTGCGCACGGGCTTTCTCTGGTTGCGGCAAGCGGGGGCTACTCTTCATTGTGGTGCGCCAGCCTCTCATTGCAGTGGCTTCTCTTGTTGCAGAGCATGGGCTCTAGGCGCACAGGCTCAGTAGTTGTGGCGCGCGGGCTCAGTAATTATGGCTCACGGGCTCTAGAGCACAGGCTCAGTAGTTGTGGCGCATGGGCTTAGTTGCTCCGCGGCATGTGGAATCTTCCCAGACCAGGACTCGAACCCGTGTCCCCTGAATTGGTAGGTGGATTCTTAACCACTGCGCCACCAGGGAGGCCCTAGTTGGGTTTTTAAATTATGTTCAATTGCCCTTCATTAGCAACCCTTAAGCTTAAGTTTTCCTTTACTAGATTACTGTGCCAAACAGTTATTAGGGAGACACAAGAGGAATTTTAAAACAAAGCTTCTGGGAATTCTTAGGTAGAGAATCTTAAATGTTTTTCAAATTTATATATTTGCTAAAATTCAGGAGCAGAGGCTGCATTGTTATTCCTGTCTCTTTTTTTGGCCACGTGGCACGTGGGATCTTAGTTCCCCAACCAGGGATCGAACCCACACCCCTGCATTGGAAGGGCAGAGTCTTAACGACTGGACCGCCAGGGAATCCCTATTCCTGTCTTCTTGTCTCCACAAATTAAAGGCCACTTCTTTCTAATCCTGCTTCTATGGCTTCTCACTCTACTGCTTTTTTCTGTGGTCTCCAGGAGAATAGCAAGGAAATCAAAGATTTCTCATGTTTGTTACTAAATTAATATACAGCTGGGGGCAGGCGAGGAGACAGATGTGGGACATGAAGGACTACATTTTCCTACAAACCATAAGCAGACCCGAACCAGCTGGTGAGCAGGTGGCACCTGGCTTTGATTAACTGACTCAGACCAGTGAAAAATTAACCAATGTTCTGAGTTCTAATGACAACAAATGGATGCCTACCTGATCATTTTATAGGCAAGTAAAACCAAATAAATTACCCATTTTTTGGTTTTGGTTCCCTTCTAGAATGCTTCTGGATCTAAACTGGGTCTAGAAGAATTTCGTTCCCTCAGGCAATTGGCTCAATCTTTTGGACACTTAGCAACATCCATTCTCCCTTCTGAATCTGCCTAAGAGATCCCAGGCTTTATCTACCTAAGTGCTCATTTTTAATAAATAAAGAGCACGTGCTATAGGAAGATACCTATAAGCTCCATCAGTATATACTGGTTCTGTGTCTAGAACTGTGTCCAATGTTCCCTAAACACAAAGGAAAATCCCCGGCTTCTCTATGACCCCTAGCCTTCCACCTATATTTCCAATAAGCTGTTCCAGCCCCCATCATGCTCAATGCAATTCTATAAGCTATCACATGCAAATACAATTTGAAATTCTACTATATTCAATAAACTCGAACTCAGTCTATGTGGTAGGGCTGAGTGAGAGACACACCAAAATGTATACTCAATCACAAATGCTTGCTATTAGTGTTTAGATCACAGAATTAATAATTATTTTATTGTATTGAATTTATTTCCTGAAGTTATGAGCCATAATATCTTTACCAAATATTATCTGATAATTATTAATTCAGCTTAGAAATGTATCTATGTCTATGGTGGTGGAGGGAGGTTGGAGGGTGGGTTTCCTAAATATTCTTCTGTATTAATAAAGGTTAATTCATTTAAGAATTAACTTTGATACAATTAAAGGGACATTAATCATTTATACAGAATAAAGTAAACATATGCTTTCATTCCAATAGCTAGCTTACATCAGTTATTACTAAAGGAGTGCATGTTGTAAATTAGAGGTGGGGGAGGGAGATTAGGCTGGGTAGAGTCCCACAAAGGGAGTGTGGTCATCAGAAAAATCCTGGGTGCCTGGTACCCAAAGGTGAAAAGGGGATTCAGAAAAAGTGGTCCCTTAAACAAACATTCTATAATTAAAAAGTTTTTAATTTGGCCCTTTATTAGGAAAGATGGTGAAGGGAATTCTTTCCATCTGAACCATGTAGTCTTCAGATACCAACACTAGTATAATTAATATTGGTATTAGTATTACAGTATTAATTTTGTAAAATTGAAGCTTTGTTGGACTAGCCTGAAAACATGTGTCTGAGTTTCATACTGTCTTAAATGAACTTCAGATTCCAGCTGGTTTAATGAAGAAAACCCATGCATAAATTGGGGACTGCCTGTTCTTAAGATGTTTTAGTGTCGTCATGAATCAATTTTCACACATATTCAATATGGGTTTTTTAAATTAATTCCTCCAAATATGGGAGGCACATGGAACCCGAAGGATAAATAATTTATGGATAATTAAGAGTTAAATGAAATAGCAAAAGAATATTCCTTTTGGTCTAGCTTTAATCATAGCATCAACATGAAGATTATTGAGAATGACTACAAAGTACTTTCATATTTTTAGAGATAAAAGCTACAAAAAAATCAATCAGGGTAAATATACTGCCATAAATCTTACTATAGTTTATCAAACCCCCAAAGCTAAGATATTGCTATCATATATATCTATCAACCTACCTTTAATATCTGCTGGACTTTCGTTTCTACTGAATGAGCCTGGAATTTTTTCAATGGCTCCATTCTATATGAATTAGCAAACTTTAGTTTTGCCAGGGCACTCTTCCATTCTTTACCTATATCAGCAATTGAGTCATCAAATGGTGGCTCTACGTACTGAACATCATGAATTGATTCTCTCAGTCTTTCTCTTAAAATCTGTGCATACTGAAAGGAGGGAGAGAGAGAGACAGAGAGAGAGAGATTACTTTTTTAATTGTAAAATTTAATTTCGGTTTTAAGAACCCTGGCGCAATGGGACAGGACTGACACAAAGCTTGGAAATCCATTATAAGACTTCTGTGATTATGTGGTTGCTAAATCCTAGATTCACTCCTGGCTATCAATTTGGTAAAAGAAGAAAAAAGAATATAGCTATCATCTATCTATTTATCTATAAACACAAATACACACAAACACAAATTTGAATGCATATATTTAGAACATCCATGGAAAAGATGCAAAAGAACTAGACACAAGAGTGGCCCCTGAGAGGGCAACTGAGTGGCTAGAAGACTGGTATGTAAGGAAAACCTGCCCTGACATTATGAAAATATTACCCTTGTCTTCTTATAATTTTAATTATTTTATCTTTGAATAAATAATACAATTATTTACATAACACATTTGTAAGTCTTAAGCTGAAAAGATAACAAAAGTGTATTGATTTGGTATATACATCTTTCTGTGCTTTTTACATTCAACATTTATCGTATGACATTCAACCTGTCTTAAAGAACTACTTATTTAGTGGCTACTATGGTTCAGTTAAGTACTCTAGGCTCTCAAGTTACAGTGGTGAATTTCATTATAATAACCAGGAATTGTTTTACGTGTATTAACTCATAATCAAGGACTCTGCACTCATGGAGTTATCCTTCTAGTGGGGAGGAGGACCGATAGACAATAAAAACGTATATAGGGAAATGAATAAGCCTATTTAAATAGTGCTAATTGCTATACAAATAAAATCACATGACTTGATAGAAACTCAACATGAGGGCCTAATTTGGACTGAATAATTGGAGAAGTCCCTTCAGTCCAGTTTGGGCTGAAGTCTAAAAGGAACAGGAAATAGGCAGGACAAAGAACATGTTCTGAGAATAGACGTGTGTTTGGTGTGTCTGGATCGTTTAGAGTGAGGAAAATAGTAGTAACAGAATTAGGTTAAAAAGGTATCATGGGGCTTCTCTGGTGGCGCAGTGGTTAAGAATCCACCTGCCAATGCAGGGGAGATGGGTTCGAGCCCTGCTCTGGGAAGACCCCACTTGCCGCGGAGCAACTAAGCTCATGCGCCACAACTACTGAGCCCGCGCACCTAGAGCCCGTGCTCCACAACAAGAGAAGCCACTGCAATGAGAAGCCCGTGCACTGCAATGAAGAGTAGCCCCCACTCGCCACAACTAGAGAAAGCCCACGTGCAGCAACGAAGACCCAACGCAGCCAAATATAAATAAAATAAATACATTAAAAACAAAAAAGTATCATGTAGGACTAAGAATTTGAAAAGGAATTTGAAATTTATTCTCAGAACAATGAGGAGCCATTGGAAGGATTTAAACGGGCAAGGGATATTTTCTAATTTACAGTTTTAAAAGATAATTGTGGCTGCTGTATGGTGAATAGATTATAGGGAGATCAGTGCCTGAATAATAATTTATAGTTTAAAATACTTGTTTACAAATAATGTTAATGATAACTTCATAACTGTACAATAGCTTTTCAAACCAGGAACATGGTTTGCTTCTTCATTTACAGAAGAACTGTTATTTACAATTAATTTATGTTACAAAAATTTTTTTTTTTTTTTTTTTTTTTTTTGGTGGTATGCGAGCCTCTCACTGTTGTGGCCTCATCGGCAGGCGGACTCTCAACCACTGTGCCACCAGGGAAGCCCCAAAAATTTCTTTCAATTTATTCTGAAGCATTAATTCCTTTGATATTCTTTCAATGTCCCATTTAAGGTGATTTAAAAACACATTTTATGTTTTTAGGAGTTGTATAACATAAAAATACCATTGTTCCCTACTAAAATTTTATTAATTTTAATGTTTATTACATCTTTTCCTACAGTTCTACATAGTTCTATCACTCCTCTTCACTTTTCACACCTTACTTCATAGACCAGTAGTTTAAAATGTATACATTAAAAATCATATTCCCAGGAATACTATGGGAAAATATTTATTCTCTACCACTGATGTTTCTATGTGGCAGAAACTGTTATTGGAGCAATACTTCCCCTTCTTTGCCCTCTGATTTGCTCCTCTCTGAGGGAGTTTATGTGATAAGCAAGTTAGGAAGAGGAAGAGCATGTTTAGTGCAGAATCTCCCCACCTCTCCTCTTGACATCTGATTATAAGAAGCACATATTTTCTGTTCCACCACTGCATATGCTTTACAGAGCTAGGACATCATCTTAGATATATGTCATCATCCAGCTAGACCCATGACTGGGTGAGCTGCTTTAAGTAGAAATGTTACCAATCTCCATCTTATTTTACATCCCTAATGGTTTGTTAATATGGTGAGTTACATTGATTTTTGAATGTTAAACCAACCTTGCATTCCTGGAATAAACCACACTTGAGCATATTATTATTATTATTTTACTGAAGTTTGTACCTTTTAACCCCCTTCACCCATTTTGCCCACCCTCCAGCCCTTTCCCCACACCCCCAACCTCTGGCAACCACCAATCTGTTCTGTGCATCTGTGAGCTTCCACATATAAGAGAGATCATATGGCATTTGTCTTTCTCTGACATTTCATTTAACGTAATGCACTTGAGACACATCCATGTTTTTGCAAATGGCAAGATTTCACTCTTTTTTATATACATACACCATATCTTCTTTATTCATTCATTCATCATTGGACATTCAGGTCATTTCCGTATCTTGGCTATTGAAAATAATGCTGCAATGAACATGGGGGTGCATATCGTTTTGAATTAGTGTTTTTGTTCTCTTCAGATAAATACCCAGAAGTGGAATTACTGGATCACATGGTAGTCCTATTTTTAACTTTTTGAGGAACCTCTCTACTGTTTTCCATAGTGGCTGCATGAATTTACATTCCCACCAACAGTGCACAAATGTTCTCTTTTCTCTACATCCTCACCAACACTTCTCTTGTCTTTTTGATAACAGCCATTCTAACAGTCTTGAGTTTTGATATGAAACTTTCCGATGATTAGTAATGTTGAGCATCTTTTCATGTACCTGTTGGCCGTCTGTATGTCTTCTTTGGAAAAATATCTATTCAGATCTTCTGCCCACTTTTTTCATCATATTTTTTTGGAATTGGAATTGGAATAGGGATTGGAATTTTGATAGGGATTGTATTATATTAAATCTGTAGGTTCTTTTGATACTGTGGAAATTTTAACAGTATTAATTCTTCCAATCCATGAGCATGAAATATATTTCTATTATGTCTTCAATTTTTTTTCATCAATGTCTTACAGTTTTCAGTGGACAGGTCTTTCACCTCCTTGGTTAAATTTATTTCTAAGTATTTTATTCTTTTTGATGCAACCAGAAATGAGACTGTTTTCTTAATTTCTCTTTCTGATAGTTCATTATTAGTACATAGAAACCCAACAGAATTTCTTATATTGATTTTGTATCCTGCCACTATACTGGATTTGTTTTGTAATTCTAATGTTTTTGGGTTTTTTTTTTTTTGATAGAGTCTTTAGGATTTTCTATATATAATGTCATATACAAAAAGCAACAATTTTGCTTCTTCCTTTCCAATTTGAATGCCTTTGTTTCTTACCTAATTGTTCTGTCTAGAAATTCCAGGACTATGTGAATAAAAACAGCAAAAGTGGGCATCCTTGTCTTTTTCCTGATCTTACAGGAAAAGCTTAGTTTTTCACTATTGAGTATGATGTTAGCTGTTGGCTTTTGATATACAGCCTTTATTATGTTGAGGTACATTCCCTCTATAACCACTTTGTTGAGAGTTTTTTTAAAAAACCATACATGGGTGTTAATTTTTGTCACAGCTTTTTCTGCATCTATTTGAATGATCATGAAATTTTTTTTTTTTTGGATCATGAGATTTTTATCCTTCATTTTGTTAATGTGGTGTATCACACTGATTGATGTGCAGATGTTGAACCATCCTTGCATCCCTGGAATAAACTCCCTTTGATCATAGTGTTTTATCTTTAATGTGCTATTGAATTGAGTTTGCTAATATTTTGTTGAGGATTTTTCCATCTATGTTCATCAGGAATACTGGCCTATAATTTTCTTTTCTTGTGGTGTCCTTGGCTGGTTTTGGTATTAGGGTAATGCTGGCCTTGAAAATGAGTTTGGAAGTGTTCCCTCCTCTTTTATTTTTTTGGAAGAGTTTGAGCAGGATTGGTATTCTTATTTTAATATTTGGTAGAATCCACCAGTGAGGCCATCTAATTCTGGACTTTTGTTTTAGGTAGGTTTTTGATTACTGATTCAATCTCCTCACTAGTAATCAGTCAATTCAGATTTTTTCTTTCTTCATGACTCAGTCTTGGAAGGTTGTATGTTTCTAGTTTATCCATTTCTTCTAGGTTGTCCAACTAGTTGGCATAGTGATCTCTTATGATCTTTTGTATTTCTGTGGTATCAATTTTCATTTCTTCTCTTTAATTTCTGATTTTATTTATTTGAGTTTTCTCTCAAGTCTTGGTCAGTTTGTCCCCTCTCCTCACTTGGGGACTCCAAAGATAATAAAAGTTTTGCCTGAAATTTTCCCATAGCTCATTTCAGATTTTCTATTGCTGTCTCTAAATTCACTAAGCCTGCTCTGCAGTGTCAAATCTGCTGTTAATTCCACTCAGTTCATTTTACATTTCCAACATTATATTTTTCATCTGTAGAGGTTTGATTTGGATTTACCATGCTGAACCTTTTCTGATTTTTTTTAAAATTATTTATTTATTTATTTGGCTGTGCCCAAGTCTTAGTTGCAGCAGGTGGGATCTTTGTTGCCACGTGCAGGATCTTCAATGAGGCATGCAGAATCCTTAGTTGCAGCATGCAGGATCCTTAGTTGCGGCATGTGGGACCTAGTTCCCTGATCAGGGATCGAACCCAGGCCCCCTGCATTGGGAGCATGGAGTATTAACCACTGGACCACCAGGGAAGTCCCTCTCCTCATTCTTGAACAGAACATAATATTAACTCTTTTATAATATCAGCATTTTATAACTGCTTTAATGTGATGAAAAATAATATAATACAGTAACTGTTTTATAATAACCGCTTTAGTGTCCTTTTATACTATTTCTATCTTTTTATCATTTCTGGGTGTTTTGTTTCTTCTCTCCATTTTGAGTTGTACTTTTCTGCTTCTTTGAAGGTATGCTAATTAAACACCAGATATTGTGAATTTTACCTTCTGTTTTTGTTGTTTATTTTTGTATTCCCACATGCATTCTTGAGCTTTCTTCCAGAATGCAGTAACTTGGAAACATTGTAATCCTCTCGAGGCGTAAGTCTAGGGCTTTTTTCCCCCAATACTGAGACAATACACTTCTTAGCACTCTAACCAATGCCCGATGATTTACATGGTTTTCCACTCTTACTGGTGGGAAAAAAAAAATCTATTTTGTGTAAGTCCAAGGATTTTTTTCTGTTTCTTTTGGGTGGTTCTTTCTCTAGCCACACCTGACTTCCTCACCAGATGCACTGATGTGCTAAGCTGAAGACTTGAGGAAAATCCTCTGCAGATCTTGGGAACTGTTTGTACAACTCTCTCCTCTCTAATACTCTGCTCTTATATCACCCTGACCTACCCTGACTCCCAAATCATTCTCAACTAAGGGAGACATCTCCATAAGGTATGGGCTGGAAGCCCTCACCAGGCAGTACATTAGGGGAAATCTTGGGGCTCACCTTTCTTGTTTCTCATCTCTCAAAGATCAAAATCCTGTCTTGCCTTACATCCAGCCAGTGGAAATAAGTACTTCATACATTTTGTGTAATTTTCTGTAGTTTCTGGTAGGAGTTACTCCATGTTGGCTTCTAGTAGAAGTCCTTAATCAGAAATAAACCTGCTGTTTTAATCATCTGTCAGACTGCTTTATGTTTTAGTTGGGGAAGAGAAGCATTATAGCTCCCCAAACCTCTTAAAAATGAAATCTTTATTTTGTTCTTTTCAATTAATAGAATGCTTCTCCAGGGTACTGCCATCTTCTTTTCCTCTCACTATACACCCAAGGGATACAACTATATTATATCATTAACAGTGGCTCTCAACTGCAATGAATTCCTTGGGGATAGGGCATGCATTTGTGGTTTAAAAATAACAATCAGAGATTCTAATATGCTGAAAACTCACATCTCTGCCATTTCTTCCATATATATATTGGCTTTCTGATTTAGTATTCTCTTTATTAAGAGTATTTTATCTCTTAATTAAGGAAGAATCTTTGTAGTCACTTCCAAAAATTAGAAATAGGTTTTAAATATGAAGAACTTTTTGGTATCTACTAAAACAATCTGAGTTTAATTATTTAACCTATTGATATGGCATTTCCTTATGTTGAGCCTACAATCCTAGAAAAAAAAGAGCATGGTCATGAGATGCCATTACATTAATGTGTTTCTAAAAGCTGTTTGCTAGTATTAAAGATTATCAAATGTACGTAGACAAGTGAGACTAACCAAATTTTCAATTTTCGGTAATTTGTTTAAGGTTTTGGAATCTTTGGTTGCAAGCAATAAGCACGGAACCTTGTTAACCATATACATAACTAATTGGAAAGATACAGAGTAGCTCACAGAATGGAAGAGAAGCCTAAAGAGTCAGACATTTGAGGCAGTTCAGTATGCCACCTTCAATTTAAATTAATCTCAACCATTTTCTTTAATTATTACATGAAGAGTTCATCTAATCAGCCTAGTTTTGGTCTCATTCTCACCACAAAGTTAAGGAAGGTGACTAACAGTCCCACCAAAACTCTACCCAATAGGGAATTAGTTAATTCTCCAAAGGAAAATTGATTTGCTACTAGTAGAAGAAAATAAATGGATGCAGGAGAGAGAAAATCAAAAGACATTTATAACCATTAAATTGTGTCCTAATCTTTCTTATGCTCAGGATCATGAGAATAATCAGTTACCTGAAAGTTAGGAATGACTAATTAGTGACTCACTGCCCTCAGGCACATTTAGTGAGCATTTGTGAAATCTTTTCTCAGTCTCTTCCCAATTCAATTTTCTTATCTGTAGAAGCCCAGATTTTAAAGACAGCTATGGTTAATCACATTCATAGCAAATACGCAAGGACTGCCTTGGTCCATGTCCCCCTTTCCCCAGATTCTGGCCTATATACCAAGTGAACCTATCTGTCGTCCCCTCCTTTTGGATTCAGACTTCCTCACCTTTCAAGACTTCAGATCTTCAGTAGACAGTAAGTTTATAAAAGGCACCTCAAAATACAAATATTTTTCATTACTGCAGGCGACCTATCTGTTTCTCTGACTTATTACAAGACAATACAACAAAGTTTCTGGGAGCATGAATTTAAAATTCAATATATTAAGGTTTCTAGTCTTGCTGTGCTTTTTCTTGGTTCTGCGAACCTGCCCTATTTATTTTTCCTTCTTTTGTTTCTCTTTCCTCTGTAAAATGTAGACACCAAAAAGCAGTCATTAGAACCTGAAATGCTGCCATGACTTTTTTTGGGGCGGGGGCGGTGGGAAGGATTCTGTTATTTGAAATAAGGATCTTCAAAAATTAGTGTTTTGCCTATTATCTCTCCTTCATCCTGTTGATTATGGGTCCCACGAAGTAGGTATGAAAAGAAACAATTATAGGCAAGTGGACCAGAAGTCCCAGCTCCATCATTATAGTTTTGTACCCTTGGACAAATTATTCTCTCTCTGTCTCAATAAAAGATGGAGTGTCCATCACAGTAATGGTTTTCACACTATGCTCATACAGGAATCATGGTGTTATACCACCAATAAAATTGAATGTCATTTTGCATTAATTCCAGACAGTAAGTTAATGGACAGAATTATTTTCAATTTAACTTTCTCTCTCGTATGTTCTTCAAATGCTGAGGCTGCTGCTGTTTTCAAAAACTAAGAACATCTCATTGTTCTGCTTGGTATATCCAATCCAAATATTATTATTATTATTATTATTATTTTGAAGCACAGCACACAAACACCTACTTCTGGCTAGTAAAGCTGCGGTTTGTGTGGTGGCACTAAACACACTAAAATTACTTATTTCTGCGGAAAGCGCCTCTTAGGAAACCTGAGCTGAACAAATCTGAACAGAACTGAAGAAGCTGTTTCAGTCAGCGCGATGGTCTAGGGTCTACACCACAAAAGCCGGAGCTCTGCAGCCTAGGGGTTGGCCCTCGTCCCGAGTCTCCTCACTCACTGCCTCCTTCTCGAACATGCTAGGCCTCCTCTCTTTCTGAGGCATCATCGGCGGTTGCTCGGGCGCCGCGGTCGAAGGCGGAGTCCCTCCCCGGCCCCGCTTCTCCATCGCGCAGGCTCTCGCGGACGATTCCCGCGAGAGGGTTTGGCTCGCGCCTGCGCCGCGGAAGCCGGAAATGCGCCGCAGGGAGGGTCGTGACGTGGCGTGGCGTGGCTTGCGTCATCCCTCGGCGCCGCGGCCGGGAGCCGTAAGTCATGGAGGTAGCGTTGGGGGTCGCCGGTTCTACTGAGCGCGCCCCTCGGGGTTCGGCGCGGGAAGCGCCGTCCGGGCCGCAGCCGGTGCCGCGGCGGAGGAGGGCGGCCGTGCCTGTGTTGGGTGGGCGCCTGCTGGACCCGTCCCGCCCTCCTGCTTCTTGGCGCCGGCCGACCCCACGTCGTTCCTGGGGCCCGAGGTCCCGGCTGCAGTCCGAGAGGACGTGGTGTGGGGGCCGAGGGGACGCTCTGCGCGCGTGTGGAGGCTCTGTGGCCGCGACAGCCACGGCCCGGAGCTGTTCACCGGGGCCGGGGGCGTGCACGCACAACGCGCCGTTGGTTCTAGTTTTTGTTCTGACTGGCCTTCGCCCCTAAGGGAAGTTTTCGCTAGGTGGTACCCTGAGCAGTGTGGGAAGAATGTGTAGGAATACTCGCTTCTGGCTCACATTTGCAAGTCAGAATTACATTGGACATTTTTAGGCCATTTTGATAACGCAAAACTAAATCACAAGGGTCTCATTAACTGACCGTAGATCGGATTCAGTGGGGTTGCCTCAAAATAAGGATTTTACTTAGATTCCTGTCTCAGTCATCTGTCAGTTTTAGCACTAGCTGCTACTTTCTGAGTACTATGTGCTAGGTGCTTTTCAAGTATTATCTCTAATTACTGCAACCAGAGAAGGTGATAATATTTTGCACCGTTTTACAGTTAAAAGCCTCAGGTATGTTAAGTAACGTTTTCAAGGCAAGAGGTAAAGAGTCTGAGGAAGGATTCAAACTCAGATCATTCTAGCTCTCAAGCACAGGCCGTTTGCACTACCCCATGCTGCTCTGGACAAGACACTGAAGTATCAAAAATGGCGTGGGAGGTGCACACACATGCACACAGACATGCAGGGTTTCTGGCTTCTAGGGGGGGACAGGCATGTTCCTGAGTGTAATACACAGGATGATGTATTTATTGTCATGAATGACAATCAGAGCTTTGTAACATCTAATGTTTGTTGATTTGAGGTTGGATTTTATTGTCTAACAGAGTATGGGCTTAAAAGTTAACCTAGAAGCCAACTTGCAGAATTGTATGTGTGTTGGTAGGGGTAGAATATAGCCATTCCTCAAATCTGAAGGTCTTGGAGACTTGGAGGGGTGTATTACAGCTCAGGGTAGGAGGAGCCAATCATTCATGTAACTTATTTTTCATTCATTGTGTGCCAGGGTCTATGCTGTGTCCTGGGGATACAACGTTGTATAAGACATGGTCTCTGTGCTCTAAGATCTTACTGTTTGGTTGAGTCTGAGGGACAACTGTGTTGATCCAGTGTCTACAACCAAAAGAGACCCTTTTTACAACTTCAGGTGCCAAATCCAGGGCCCACTATGCTAGTGGAGTAGATGGGCTTTTGTGCAGAAATATCAATTCTGCCTGTCACCTGTCACTCCAGAACTACAGCTCATTCTTTTAGAGTTCGAATCCTTTTTAAAAATGCAAGGAGTCCCTTTTGATGTGAATGTGACCTTTTAGAGTTCTATTTCTGTGTTAGTCCAGAGACAAACCACACTAGTTTTTGCACTAAGATAATTTGATTTAAAGAGTTAACTAGGTAAAAATTGTTAACTAGTTATCTGAAAGGATAAAAAGAGATCTCTGCAAGTAGTAGTGTGGACACGGCAGCTGCGGGAAGCAGTCACTCCCCCTAGGACTGAGGGAGCTAAGGGAAGTGGTCAGAATTTTAAAGCTTAGAAACTTAGAGGAGGGCCCCTGCATGGCTGAAACTCAGGGGTCTAAGGAGGAAACTGTGCTGCCCAGCTACGTGTAAGGGCCTGGCAAGTCTGGGAAGCAGAGTTCTGAAGGGAAGGCACTGATGCATGGTGTCATGTCTGTGGTGGGCATTCGGTGGTAAAGCTGGGCCTACAGGTGTCAGGAAGACTGCAGACTGAGTTCAGCTGCCGCTGCAGGGCAGTGCTCAAAGGAATAGGAAGCGCACAGGAAGCCCCAGGCTGCAGGCGGTGGCAGGAGCAAGTCTCCTCTCCCCTGCCGTGCCGCAGTGCTCCTAGGGGTGTGCACCGACTGGCTGAGCAGGTGTCCCAGAGGACCACTGAATATTCCACACGAGTCTCTCGGGCAGCACCTCGCCTGCTAGGGCCTGAAAGGATTGGTTGACAACAAGGCCTGAGAGGGGGAAGTGAAGCCTTTGGGGACAGGAATAGCGGACAGGATAACAGGGTGATGCTGACCAGGATGGAGGAACTTAAGCTGGCTGGCTTCCAAATCAGGGAGCTGCCAGGACTTACTGATGTTAGAACACAGAGGCCCCTGAACTTGATACATCACATAAAGACCCCAGGTCAGTTTTAGACCTAGAATGTGATCTGTTTGCAGGGTTATAAGATGAGCTTCGTGTAATGTTGGGAAAATTATGAAAATTTGGTTTTATTTAATCCTTCACGGAAAAGCAGTGTGGTTTGCTGCTTTTTACACCATATAGGGAGTTAGAGTTATGCTTTCTGCTTCTCTTTTAACTCATTATGCTTGATTTTGTTTTCCCATCCCTCATTAAAAAATGCTTATTTTGATAACTTTGGGATAGCAAAGGAATGCTGAAAGGAATAAGGCACTATCCATAAAATATACTGAGCTTCTGTAAATTCTTAAATACTATGATTAATAAAGTAATTTAAAATCTTTAAGCATTTACTTGGAAATATTTGCATAAGTAATCTTCAGTTAACATTTAATCACAATGTTTTAATCATATAGTTCTCATGACATTCGGAAAGTGTGTTAACACAGTAGCTATACCTGAGTATATTCTATACTCAGAATAGAATGTACTCAGAATAGACAGAATAGAATTTTCATATGACTTAAATATATACTAAAATTAATTTTTACTTCGTGTTAAACAGTGTGTTTTATGTTTTATATTTCAGATATTAATAGAGGATCCTATTACCACGTGTCTTTCTCCTTCAGTGTATGATATGATTTGTAAATTCGGGTTTGAAGCCAGAGAAAATTGTGATATCAGTAGTATTGTAACTCAAAATGGTGAAGTATGCTGGACGACAATTACAGACTGTGTGGTTTATACAGAATCAGGTTTGTACTTTCTCTGAAGCCCAAACGCCCGTCGATACCGTTGCATTTAAGATGTCTTGACCTGTAAAATTTTCCTCTCTGCTCATTGCTTTTTGGGTTAGGAGATGTTATAGTACAGGCTTAATTTGAAAGAGAAAAGGAATCGGTGTGGAAAGAGGGAATGAGGCCAGAGAAGCATAGGAGAGTTAAGGGAAAGCTGGGCTCTGAAAACCAGTTGTGAGAAGGAAGGGGTCAGGAGGCAGTGAGGGCTGAGGGGCTCTCAGCTCACCGCCCGTGATCCAGGTGGAAGAGGGAAGAAGATAGAAGTCATATGAATTAAGGGTATAGAATGACCAGTGATATATACAATTATTTTAAATGTCTTCCAGGCGTTCTTGTATGTCTTTTGAAGTAGGGATGTGGGATGGGAAAAAATAATAATAATTGTAAAAATTATAAGTGAATGTTCTATGGCCCAGCAATCCATCCAGGAACGTACAAGACAGGCCCAGTCACAGGTATGAACGTGTGTTTGTGCCAAGTTACTGCAGCATTTTGTAATAGAAAAGAAAGAAAGAAAGAAAAAACATTGGAAATAGCCAAATGTCAAGCGGTAGTGGATTGATTAAGTAAATTATGAAAAAAATATGCATGTAAGGGAATATTATGTGGTGGTGAAAAAAAGTGAGGAGGCCCATATTTCTGATCCAGAAATCTCTCTGAGCTGTATGGCTGAGTGAAAAAATAGGAGGAGCACATACTTGTATTATTTGCTTGTGTATGTATAAATATTTCTAAATACACCCAGGGAATTCACAACAGTAGCTGCTATAGGAAGGAGAACTGGTGGCAGGAGGGAGACTTTCACCCTTTTATATTTTTCTGTCGTGAACCATGTGAATGTTCAACCAAAACTTATCAAAAAAACAAAACCAAAAATTCATATTGTAAATGTGTTCTAAAATAATTAATAATTATTATTATTAATAATGTTATTGGAAATCTCCTAGTTTAATAATGTTACATTAAAAAGTCAGGTTAAAATATATATAACAACATGAAGCTGATTTTGTACAAACTTATATACAGATAAAAAGATTGAAAAAATATTTGTTCTCTTCTTTGAACCTTTCTGTATTTTTCAAACTCGCTAATGAGAGTTCTTCTTTTATAATCAGATAAACACTATGTGACTTATTTTCAACAACATGAGTATCTTTATTGTAAGTTCAATTATAAACTGGTTGCCAACTTTATGGAAATTTCTTAATTAAAGCCCTTTTTCTTTGATGATTTAGGCATTTGCATCACACGAGGTGGCGCTGGGGTACTAACTTGCTTTCTTATCCTTGAAGCCCAGGGTCTGGATTACGGGGGAAGCGTGAGGCTGCTGGGCCCTGTGTGCCAGGCTGTCCACTTCCATTTGTCGTCTCTGACCAAGGGGCAGTTTGAAACGCGATATTCACCGGGGCTCCAGTGGACAGGTGTTCCAGAGGTTCGGCTTTTGAACAACCTTTAGAAATAAAAGACTGCAGATTCCACTTAGAGGCCCTTATTACTTGCTGATTTTAAAGGAGTCTCCTCCATCCTCTGGGCCCTCAGCTGTAAGAAGGCTTGAGTGTTGCAAGGCGAAGTTGGAGCTGTTTGCAAAGCCCGCAAAGCCTGAGCTGAGAGACATCCTTTGACCAAAGGAAGTTTTTGGATGCAGTGTCAGGATTGGGGTTTAGGGACATTGTTTGGTGCATGGGTGCTGGTCCTGGGACAGAGAAAAATGGACAGCTCCAGGAAAAAAAGACCTTACAGACCGGTAGTAAGGTGTTCTTGAGACGGTGGGACCGGGAGACTGGAGGTGGGGATGCTTGGCTTGTTGGAGGGTGAATAGAAGGAAGGAGGAGTAGCTTGGGGCCCAAACCTTGTTTTGGATGGCCTGATGGTTGGTTTGGTGGTTGGTTCAAACCAACCATTTCACTTGGAACATTAAATGATTACAGTAGAGCAGTAACTATAAAAGAGTCTAATTCTAAAATACTTCGGATTTCCTAATGTAGGGTGGAAGGGTGTTCCCTTTCCCCTGTGTAGTAGCTCCCTTAAGTGGCAGGGTGAGCTGCCTTATATTTATCTGTTTTTAAGAACTAATCAAAATGGGAAATAAGATTTAGGTCAAAATATTTGACCTTTCAATTTACAATTATGCCAGATTTATTGCTTTTAATAAACCTTTAAATAAATAAAGAACTTTCCAAAAACTCCTTAGATATTGAACGTCTAAAGAGTTAAACATCTCTCTTGATTCTTTGGATATTGTTATATAGAAAATGTTTACCTATACCAAAAAAGTCATTAAAATATGCCAGTTGAAATCATTCGAGGTTTGAACTTCATTAATAGAACTGTGCCTTTGAGAAATAATACTTATTGAACACAAATTCTAACATATGTCTTATTCTAAACAGTTATTTCCTGAAATGTTTGATGCCTTGGGAAGTCTTCAATCTCTTGCTATTTCTCTTAGCTTAATGAAGCTGACATCATGTCTGGAGCGAGCCCTGGCTGACGTAAGTGTGAGGACTCTTTTGTTGTTGGTCCAGTAAAGTATCAGAAAGAACATTAACCTGTTTTGCAGTTTAGCTCAGATTTCTTGATTTTAAGTATTGTTTTCCTATACAATCACTTAGCATAGATTTTTAAAATATTTTTCTTTTTGAATGATTATGAGATCAAAAACGTCAGTGTCTTCGGTACTTTTGTCCTCTCATTTGTACAGACACTTGCTTTATGGGCGATTTTTTTGTTAACATCATCTGACTCATAATACGATTGTTACACAATATTTGTTTGAATTTTAGGTGTATTTACTGATTGGGAAGGAATGCCCCTTTCTTTTAAGAGATCTGATTGCATCTGAGGAGCTCGCTCAAGTCTTTGGGCAGTCTGTGGTAAGCTTGTTCACCTAAACCTGATGGAGTAGACACAGCGCAAAACAGTTGATGTTAGCTGTACTTCTGTTCCTCAAAATTGATGCTCTGTTAGGAAAAAATTAATTTCAGTGATTCAAGCATATTTTCCTTTCCCACATCCCCTTTCTAGCCAAAAGACACACCTCCCTCTTGTTCTGAGTGTTAATGTGGTTTGATAATAGCCTCTGGTGTGATGACTGCTGGTGTGAGGGCCTCAGGTGTAAGAGCCTCAGGTGTAGTAGTCACTTTGAAGTGATGACCTCTGGTGGGACAGCTTCTGATACAGTGACCTCTGGGGGGCCAGGCAAATGAGCGATTGGAAGCCTTTTGATCCACTGATTACGTATTAATTATAATACTAATTCTGCAGGTTATAAATTATAATACTAACTTACTCTAGAATAAACTTTTAACCCTTTAAAGAGTGATATTATAGTTTTATTATTAAAAAAATCAATATTTTTAACATCCGAGAAATTATACCTTTTGCAGCTGTTCAAACTTACCGTGGAAAAAAAATTTAGATGCCAATTAAAAAACATGTAGAGCTATGTACGTTTTCAAACCTTCTAGAGGCCACATGATCAAGATCGTTTAAGACCAGTGAATAACCTTCAGGCAACTGAATAAGGCCGGGCTGAGGTGAAGGAGGAAGCCAGGGTAGTGCCAAGCTGGAAGGACACTACAGACAGGACATTAAGAAATACGTTGTAGAGCTTTCCCACTCTTACGGTGGTTCCCTACCCCTTGCCAGCTTACGGATAGTTTTCTTTGGTGGCGGGTGTGGAGTGACGTACAGACTGCTTGGTGTCATGCTGAATTCTTAAGTCCCGTCGTTTTCTTCTGCCCTTTGTTTTCTGCCTGTGTTGTGCATTGAGCCTTTTGCCTACCCGCAGCCCTTTTAGCTCCCAGATAATTTTCCTAGTTCGTTGGCATATATATTTCTGATTGCCCAGATGGTATGAACAGTTAACTTAAAATAATACTAAACTTAAAACAGTATTAAATTATTAATATTATAATCATTAACATTTAATTAAGTTAATAGTAAAGTATTTTAAATTAGTGTGAGAGCCAAGACTTCCCAGAATAGCATCGAAGGATCGGCTGTCAAGCTTTTTGACATTGACTTGAAACCCCTCTTTATAACTTCCTGTCCTTTGAGGGAAATCCAGAATGCATCTGTTTCCTCTTCTCAGAGAGTCTTTAAGTTGTATGAAGACAGCTTCAGTCCTCTCCTGAGTCTCCTGGAGGCTCAGCTCTTCTTTCATATGACATGGGGTTGAGTTCTTTTAGTCTCTGAACGGCTTCCATTTTTCTGAATCTCCTCTAAGGTGTGGTGTTTCAGACCCAGAGGTAGCCTATGGAAAGGTATAATTGCAGTTTGATAAGCAGGGTCCTTGTATTGGGAGGGTCTTTGCTTTGTAGATTGAGGGACAGAGCAGGTGAATGGTGAGCTTCAAGCCAGAGAAGAGGCTGGAGCCTCTGTGGTCTGGCTGTTCGTCACTGCCCTCTGTATTTTATCACGAGCACACGCTGCTTACTGTGGAGTTTCTGTTTATCACTTTTTGTTTTATTTTATCTAGATACTGGCCATGTTGATGTATGGTATGAAAGCATGTATCCTGGGTGGGATCTCATCCCCCTTTGTGGCTTTGTGGCCTCTGAAACCTTGGTCTCACCTCTCCTTGCTTATATTTTTCTCTTCTGCATAGTGGGAATAATAGTACTTTCCTCAGAGGTTGTCCTGAGGGTGAGTGAGTAACAAATAAACACAAAATGTGTCTGACATGTTGAATGCTCAGCAAGTGTTGGTCTGTTATTATTGTTATCACTACTATATACCGTTGGTTCCATTAATTCCAAGAAGAGAGCTCACATAATCCCAGTGTTGTATTGGTTTACTCAGTGACCCGGTGATCTGCCACCTCTACCTAGATGGACGTGCTCAAGGTCTTCGTGGGCTCTCCGTGCGGACTCAACCTTCGCAACGTCCTGTGGCACGGCTTCGCGGCACCTCAGGAGATTCCTCCAAAGTAAGGTGCTGGGGGAGGGATTCTCTCTCTTTTTTGATATACTTAAGAGTTTGTTTTATTTTGAATTTCACATCAAGGAAAGATGTATTTTGAGAAGAATGAGAGTTTGGGGACAGGATTTTGAAGATAATACTGGATGTTAGTGGCAGAATGACTGGCGTGGTGATAGGGTTATGATTTCACTGACTTGTGCCCCAGAAGCGCAGGTGGTGACAGGCACAGCGCCCTGGTGCATGGAGACCCGAGGTTCAAGCTGACAGGTTTCTGAGACCACTGCACAGCTCCATCCCCAGAGCCCGTGGAGTTTTCTGCAATTTAATGCTGTTTTATTTTCTTAATTTTAAACTTTTTTTTTGAAAGTAGAGCTTTTTATATGTGTGCTGAGTTTATTTTTCTAATGGATCTCTATGGTATTTTCCACTAGATACTGTTCAATGATGATATTGTTGACAGCAGGATTGGGTCAACTACTAAAGGGTTACCTTCAGCAAACTAAGTTCACATTGGCACATCGACCTTTCATAACTCTTACAAGCTTAGAGGATTTGATCGTTTTCCCTGGTAAGTACCACATGCCACATTTTTCCCTGAATATATCTCTGTAAAGATATTTATGGAGTTATTAAATAGCATTGAGACTTGAACTCTGTAGGTGGAATAGTTATTCTCCAGGGGCAAGATGCCTTTGAAAGTTTCATGAAGAACCTCTTAAATTCGGCCACGTCAACCCTTACCTCTTCCCTCAGTGCTCCCAGGGTTGTCTGAGGGCCACAGCTACGTGACTCAACGTTAATGATAAAGTTAGTTCATTGTGCAGATATGTTGGCATACAAATGGCTTTGGACCAGTTGGTAATGCACTTTCCCTTCTCCTTTTAGCTCTCGTGCCTTTGTACTCATAATCATTATGCCAAAAGTACCAGTAGTATAAATGTTCTCCTATATCATCTTTTGTTTTCTTTTCATGAGAAAGCCATTTACCAAATTAGTGGGGTTGGGGGACACAGGACTTTGAAAGAGCAATTAAACCATGTGTTTGCTCCAGACTCATTCTTTTCCACTTTGGTTGGAGTGTTGTGTCTGTATTTGCTGATGTTAATCCTGGAGGGAACAGTACAGATCATCTTGGTCCCGTCAGTCTTAGCCTTTTTGTATCAAGGATCCTTCTGGAAGTCAGGTGACTGCCAATAATGTATATATTCTTTAAGACTTGATTTTTGTAGAGCAGTTCTAAGTTTACAGCAACATCAAGAGGGAGGTGCGGAGATTTCCTGTCCACGCCCCCCACCCCCCCATGCACAGCCTCCCCCATTATCAACATCTCCCACCAGAGGGCACATTTTTTACCAAGGATAAACCTACATTGACAAGTCATATGACTTGCCACACCTTAAGTCCATAGTTTACCTTTGGGTTCACACTTGGTTCCTATATCTTCTGAAGATATATTTAGTTTTCTTGGTCAGTGTGGTCAGCTTGTTGACCCTGAACTCCTCTACTCAAAGTGTTGTAGCTTAAATCACTAAAGAGATGTAGTTGCCCACGTTCCCTTTTTCCAAGGGTGCCTGTGGTCACCTGCAACCCTGGCCCTAGTTCAGGTGGTCTCACGCTTAGGTGGCACACTGCCTGGGGCCCACGGTTTATCTTCCTGAAGAGGTCGGCTCAGTGGCATCACTCCCTAAGTGTGTTCACACCTTTTTTTCAGTTGATTGGTGTGGTTGTGCTTAAAAATATTTGCTATTTTTACAGATGTTACTTATGAGGTACTTTCAGTATTAGAAGAAGTGATGAAGAAATCCACTTTTATACTGAAAATCATGTTGCCATATTGGGAAGTTGCATTAATCAAGTTCAAGTCTCACAGGTACCTGAAGTGTGGCATTACAAAGTGGTCATTGGCAGCTTGGAGGCCAGGCCCTCTTAAAACCCTAACCTTCCTGCTTTGTCGCTGTTGGAGTTGGAGCACGTAGGAGCAGGACTGACTCAAGAGCAGACCCGAGCATAGAATATCTTCATGTAATTAACTAAAAGGCATCTTGTAACTATGTTTTAAACATTATTTTTTTGTACAGTTTTTGTACAATTATAAGGATAATTATTTTTATTTAATGAATTTATTTTTATTTAAAAATTAAAAAAAATTTTTTTGGCTGCACTGTGCAGCTTGTGGGATCTCAGTTCCCCCGTCAGGGATTGAACCCAAGCCACAGCAAGCAGTGAAAGCCCGGAATCCTAGCCACTAGGCCACCAGGGAACTCCCTGATAATTATTTTTCAGAATCAACGTATTAATTTTTTTTGAGTTCTTACTGTGACTGAAACATGGTGTCCAATGTTAGAGAATCATGAGAGAAAGAAGATGTCAGTGTGTCTCTATATTCCCTGGGGAGCAAGCCCAGGAGTGTAAGCATCAGGAGGTCAGTGGTCTTTACTTCCTTTCAAGTTACCTTATCCTGATATGTACATTTGATTGGATACCTTGAGAACCCACTGAAATCCTGGTTTCTGAGTATTTTTTAGAAGTGATGAAACAAGTTTAGCAGATCTTTTTTTTGTTTTTGTTTTTGTTTTTTGCGGTACGCGGGCCTCTCACTGTTGTGGCCTCTCCCGTTGCGACGCGCAGGCTCAGCGGCCATGGCTCACGGGCCCAGCCGCTCCGCGGCATGTGGGATCTTCCTGGACCGGGGCACGAACCCGCGTCCCCTGCATCAGCAGGCGGACTCAACCACTGCGCCACCAGGGAAGCCCGTTTAGCAGATCTTTGATGACACTTTATTCTACTGCAGCTGCTAAAAATGTTTCATCATACATTAAAACACTAGAAGATGGTTTTACAGTCACTAGTCTAATGAGACTTTGATTCTGTTTTTGTTTCTCATATCAGTGAGTAATGTCTCTCCTTGCTTTGGACACATATTGGTAGTATCTGGAATACAGCACCCTTATTATGGTGTTGGTGCCAGTGTTTACTTTGAAAACATGAAGTTTTGCTTATTTCCTTCAATTTCACAGGTTTGCTGACTGTGCCATATTGTTATTGGTGCAACTAGAGACTGGACTTAGGAAAGTTTTTGCCACAGTTAACAAATGTCCAAAGAGACTTCTGACTGCTGAGGTACACTGCTTTAAATGGTTGATGGTGACTGTTGTTGCTGTATTGACATTTTTCTGTGCCTAATTAAAAGTTTTTAATATCATATTTTTGCTTATTGTTAAATGAATTTTTTAGCTAAGAACTTTCTTTGGAAGGCTTGACTGTCATTTTTTGTGGCTTCCTATTGTGATTTTATGTTATATATTTATTTTACTTGTGATTGTCCTTGAGGGTTCTGTCATATTTCCAAGTAGTCTTTTAAACCTAATGGTGTCATAAAATGAGTTGACGCTTATGTTTTCTCTGTAGCCATATTTACTGGTGTACTATTGTAACCCCATGAGGTGGGCCGTGGGTGGTCTACAGCATGCCCTTCTCGAAGGATACTGCTTCCTTTTGGCCAAAACTGCCAGAGAGGCTTAGTGATGTCTCTGGGTGGCCATGGGCCTAGTTAGCTATGGGAGAATCCATTAGGTAGGGGAAAGGGAGAATATATATTATGGGACAAACAGCAGCATCTACCACACTTGGTATTCTTGTTTCTTTCACTAGTTCAGCTTCCTCTTTGTGCCCTTTTATATGGGCATTCCTCAGAATTCTGTTCTCAACCCTGTACTCTCTTTATTCCTTGGGAGACCTCACATAATACCATGCCTTAAGCTGTTACCTGTGTGGGAGCAACACCAATTAGTAAATACTTTGAAACTAATAAAAATGAAAGCACAACATGGCAAAAGTTGTTGATGCAGCTAAAGCAGTGCCAAGAGGGCAATTTATAGCATTAAGTTCCAGCAGTCTCCAAGGCATTGTCTCTAACTCATGGTTCTTTGATCTCCTGAGTTAGGTTTACACCTGTTTGTTGAATATCTTCATATGAGTTTTCCCCAGCATCTCAAATTTACTTTATTTCAGAAAAGCAAATTTTTTCTTCTACAAATTTGTTCTCTGGTATTCCTTATTATCCTTATTCTCTGAATTGCTCTGCACCAAGCTTTAGCACCACCTTATGCTCTGCCTGCACTCCATTCTCCTCATGGACTTGCCCTGCCAATCGGTTCTACCCCTGATTTGTCTTGTGGTCCTTCAGTGCTGAGGCCTCACCTGGCTCCCCATCACGCTCACCTGGTAACTCATCTCCCACAAGTCTTCATGATTCTCCTTCTCTAATCCATTCTCACACTGCCACTAATTATTTTCTAAACTCACAAGTATTCCTGTGTCTTTTATGGTTTCCTCTGCTTAGAAACCTTCCATGGCTCCCAGCACCTGCCTGCAAGGCTCACGCTTCTGCATGGCTTGTAAGGATGTCGGAGTCTGGCTTCAGCCTTTCTCCAGTTTGTTTTCCCTCTGATTCCCCAGCATTAAGCTCCTCTCCAGTTCCTGAACATGCGTGTCTTTCCTCTCACTTTGCCCACTGCCCCCTGCCTGAGCACTCCTGGCCACAGCGGTGACCTCCCAGAGCCACGTCTACTCAGATCTAACAGCTGCTTTTCTCTGCATTCTCTTTCTGTCTTATCTTGAGGCAGTTCTGCTTTGCCTTATGTGCATGTTTATAGAGCTCTCTGCTGTAGGCCCCTTTGGAGTGGGTCATCCATATTTATGTCCGCTGGTGCCCACACCCGGTGCCTTTCATGTAGGCTCTGCCTAGTCCAGTGTTGTGGAGTGAAGCCTGGGTCTTCCAGCAGAAACTAGAGCCCCAGTTGTCACAGCTCTCACTCGAGTGCTCTTAGAATTGACTTCATGGTAACATGACCAGTCACTGCACGGCTCTGTGGTGTCATGAATTTGGTTATTTAGTTGTCATTTCACTGCACGAATAAAAAGTGTGACTGTTTCTACAGAGGATGTAGTTTATCGAAGAATATCTTAAATTTTAGCCCAGGCTTTTATCCAGAATAAACATAGCATCAATTTATTTACAAAGCAATACATACATGAAAATTATAAAGTGCTATGCAAATGCCGTAATTATTTATTGAATACTTGTTATGGCGTAAGGTCTCTTCAGAATCAATGCAGGATATGAAGATGAGCAAAAACCTAGTGACTTTTAGAAGCTTGTGTGTATGAGGGGTGAGAGATAAGACACTTATACCAACTCCATAAAATAAGGTAGAAGTTGGGCATTCCCTGGCAGTCCAGTGGTTAGGACTACGCAATTTCTCAGCCGTGGCCCGGCTTCAATCCCTGGTCAGGGAACTAAGATTCCACAAGCTGCATGGCGTGGCAGAAAAAAAAAAAAAGGTAGAAGTTAATTCACATCGTTTATGGAGATGAATGAAAAGTTCAGCTTTTCTGAGGAAGTAGTAGGGATATTTAGTAGGCAATTGAATATTTAGAATAGAGCTTGGAAAAAAATTTAGGGTCAGCAATACATGGGCTTTCAAGTCATCTGCACAGTAATAAATGTTCAGGAGTTTTTGATAATATTAAAATGAAAATATGTTAATAAGCATTAATAAGTATAACACATTTCTTGAGCACTTGACTTTGACCAAATACTGATTTTGACACAGTGTGTAAAATCCTACTGAATTCCCCAGCAGCCTTTGAGATGGGCATTCCTTACTTGCAGTTTTGCAGAGAAACCTGAGCATGGAGGTGCTTAGGGTTTCACTTGTAGAAGGTGTGGAAGTTGGGATTAGAGTGCTGAGGCAGCCTGGCCCCGAGCTGTGTCTATAAAGTCTGGGCTAATTATACCAAGAAGCATGAAAAACAAAGGCTATTTGTTGGAGAAAATATTCAGTTGTGCTCACTTGCACACAAATACCAGCCATCAGTAGAAGTGCTCTGTGTGAGTAGTGATTTGTGAAGTTGTGGCATCGTAAGTGTTAGAAGTATCTGAAAGATGTTAAAAAAAAAGAAAAAAAAGAGAAAAAATGCTTGGAGGGTAAAATATTTAAGTATGCTAGTCAAATGTATGCTTTAAAAGCCCAGTTTGTATGAAGAAATTGAACAGCCGTTTTACCCTTAATTTGCAAAATAAAAATGCTGTTTTCTTATCAAGTCCTTAAACTCAATTACAGACTTTAAATTCAAATCTATAAGATCATAAAGACCCGTTAACTGAGATATGCTGATTTAGATCAGACCTCTGGAAATCTGGACTATGATACTTCTGACTTTTATTGTCATTTCTATCTAGTATTTATTACTGCTTTCACTCAGGCCTGATTCTCAAATATTGGCATTAACCTAAAATGTAGAGCTAATGATTGAAGTCGCAAATAAGCCAGATGCTTTCTGTCTGTGATCAGTAGTCCATGAACAATAAAAAAGCATTTCTCAACAGAAAAGAAAAAAAAAAAAGTATCTGAGCTACAGTACTTGTGAGAGCAGTATTCTAACACGGCTAGACTGCCAGGGTTGCTGTATTTTCATGTCTTTTATATTGTGTTTATGTTGTCAATGACATTCTTCCCAAAGTGTTGCTAGATAAAGATTTCTTTACAAAAGAAGGTTTCATATTTGTGGCCCTGTGCTAGAATTTTTTCCTGCTTTGAATAGTGTCACACTACTTGTATTTTGCTTTAATTATTTCTTTTATTTCCTTTTCTGAAGTCAACAGCTCTTTATACTACCTTTGATGAGGTAAGTAAACTTATAAGGTATTTTGAAACAAATAAAACATTGTATTCTTTTAAAATTAAAGATCAGCCATAAGTCATATACTTACAGGAGAATGTTGATAGTCATATAAGCAAAGAAAAAGAGAAAAAGATGATGATAGTGTTGAATATAGTTTTCAGACTAATTGAGACCCAGTCTTATTAACCTACTTTCTAAAGTTATGGAAAGGCCATAACATACATATATACACGTGTATATACATATACACATACACAGTGTTTGCAAATACACATAAATACACGTATATCTGTGTACACACACTACACATAAACACATAAGTACACATATACATAGATACATATATGTACATAAATGCACATGTATACACGAACATCCATAAACACACATATACACACCTATATACATGTAAATATACATAAACATACATAAAAATTCTTAATTAAGAATTTAGAATACATATATATTAAGAATTAAGAATACATACATATATCTTCTTAAAGTCATTGTATTGGTTGAGAAAACCTTTTCTGAACAGGTGGTTGCTACGTTCTTAAGACTGTCCTTATTTCATTTAATCTGCTTTGGACTTACACAGCATGTCATACCAAATGTACAATATCTTTTGACACTGAAAGTTCTGTATGTGTACCAGTTAATCAACTTAGTTCTTTTTGGTGTTTTAGATATTGGCAAAACACTTGAATGATGGTAAAATCAATCAACTTCCTCTTTTCCTTGGAGAGCCTGCAATGGTAAAGTATTAGGCATTTACAATCTAACATCCTTGTATTTATGGATGTGATTAGCACTTCTCAAAAATGATGTTAATTTTGGCTTGTGACGTGCCCATAAGAAATGCTTCTGAAGCATTCCCATGTCTGAACTTCATTATCTGTGCAACTGTCATTTGCTGGCTCTGAGCCCAGCTCAGGTACTGTGCTTCATGCTTTTTGTTTAAACGTCCTTCTCCTAAGGCCTGATGACTTAGCTGACCTGATTCTGAGCAATATTTGAATTTGTGGGTTTTGTGTTGCGCTGGTAGCAGGGACTGCATTTGCTTCGTGAATGACAGCACAAAGTCAGATGCGACTAGTAAGACACAGTGTTGGATGAGAGAAGGTAGTTATTTAGAGCCATTTTCTATTTATCACAGTTTTGTATCTTACGAAGTTATTGCAGTGACTACTTTGGATTGTAAATAGAATTTTCATATTTTCTCCTTTTAACTGGGAGTTAGCAACCTAGGTTCCAGTTCCGGCTGTGTGACACTAGTCAGGTTCCATACGCTCTCTGGGCATCCTTTCTGCCATCAGGAAATTAGGATGATTGAACTAGTTTGTCTAATTCTGTTTGTCCATCAGCAATTTGCCTGGGTCGGCAAATTGGGTTTTCTGACTCATTTTCCTCTACGTTGTGGAAGAGTCCTTGGATTTGTGCCATTAAGAAAGAAGCAGTGTCTTCGTAGGGCTTCAGAAGTAAACGAGTGATGTGAGAAAGGACATGTAAGAAGGAGAGCCATGAGGGGAAAGAAAAATGGTGTTGTCCATGCAGGAGCACAGCAGTGGATTCTTTTATTGATTGGAAAGTTGGCTTCCAAATGTGGTCGACTCAGTTCTCGTTTTTCAGGAGGGTGAGAATGAGAAAGGGTGCTTTTACTAAGCACTGGAGCCATGCAAGCAGTTTTGTAGCCCTGGTGGTGAGTTCTGCAGACTTCTCAGGTTCTTATCAATCAGCCAAGGAGCAGATACAGAAACAGGGCTCCCCAGGATATCCTGCCTGAGGAGCAGGATGTACAGTTACAGACAACAGGGCTCCCTCAGGGGAATCCTGCCTGAGGTGGTGGGGTGCAGTTCCAGAGGACGGGGTTTCCTCAGGGCAGTCCTGAGCTAGTGGGGTGCAGTCCTGCCTGAGGTAGTCGAGTGCAGTGATAAAGCCAAGAGATCCCAGGGACTATCGTCACTTGATACTTTTCTGTTGTGTGACCTTGAATGACTTTCTTTTTCAGGCTAACTTTTCTGTAATGAACATTGCTGCTGCTCAGATGTTTGGGGCTTTTGCCCTTTCTGGGCCTTCGGACTTTCCTTCTTTCTGCTGAGAATACTAACCAAATATTTTCTGTGTCCTTTTTTTGATAGGAATTTCTCTGGGATTTCCTGAACCATCAGGAAGGTCCCCGTCTAAGAGATCGTTTAAGCCATGGGGAAATCAGTTTACCTGAATTTCCGAAAGAAGCAGCCAATCAGTTGCTTGCATTTTCCTTTGTACTTTTACTCAGATTTATTGATGAAGATCTATTATCAGTGTTTAAGGTAATGTGTAGGAAAGAAAATTAATTAGATTCACTGTCATTAAGTTATGAAGGAATATAGTTTATTTTCAAATATAATTAATTATATTTTAATCATCTTTTGTTTTAATTTATATGAGTACAGTGTGCCTCCATCTGAACATGTGTACATGTGTACAGGTATTGTGTATAACAAATAAATCAATATTACTTGATCTCACCTAAAATAATTCAACCTGTTTCCTAAGCATACCTTTGCTTGTGTTTTTAACAGTGATGGGATATTGCAAACCAGAGAACAAAGTATAAAACAGGATTAACTAAATAAATTGGAAAAATTTACAGAGGACTATTAAATGAGACAGTAGAATATTTGTATTTGTCAATAAACTGTAATTCTTTTATATTTTAAAAGAAATAATTTAGGTTAGATTGTTAGTTATATTTTAATCTTTTTTTCAGACTGTACATGTAACAATTATGGTAAAATTTGTTTCAAAATTCCAACAGGATAGAAAAATTAATACAAAAAGTGAAAGTTCTCAGGAATCCCTTCTCCCAGAGGTGACTGCTGTCAGTAGCTGGGTGTCTCTGCTTCCACATCTTTCCATGAGCCTGTAGTGCGGGTTCCAAAGCAGGACATACTCTGTTTTGTAACTAGCATTTCATTAACAGTTTATTTTTGGCAACTTTGTTCTACCTTACTCTGTCTCAGCTGCTTGATACCCCCATCTTATCAATGTGTCATTATTTGTCTAAGCTGTCCTTCATTGATGGGTGATTTAGAATTTTCTCTGGTGTGGAAAATGTCTAACTATGATGCTGAAATTCTTTTGTGAACTTCCTGTTAACGTTTTTGCTCTGTTTTATTCAGCTTCATTTTCCTCACTGGTTTATTAGCCTTATTTGCCATTTTCAGAGTATGTGTTGCTTGTTACCGGTCTTTAGGTTTTGATGTTTTTTCTCTCTGACTTATGCATTTGAAGTTGTTCTTAAAAGACCCTTTGCTTTTCAAAATTATAAATGTATTCATATGTTTTCCTGTATAGTTTTATAGCTTTTTTCCCCATTTACATCTATTGATCCAGCTGGAATTTATTTCACCTGGGAGTGACTTAGAGAATCTATCTGTACTTCTTTTCTTTTTTTAACAAATTGCTTGCAAGTTGGCCAAACACCATTTAGAGAATAAATATCTCTATACTGTGTGCACTGGACTCCAGACCTGGACTCTCTTTCCCTGTCTTTACTAAGCTTCATGATACAGTTTGATATCTGAGCGATTACTTTCCCACCCCTCTTCTTCTTCAGAATTGTCCTGCCTCTTCTCTAATTGTTATTATTCCAGTGAACCTGTGTAGTTAAACACAAAGCCCAAGCCCAACCAACCAGCCCACAGGAATGGGCTCCTGATGGATTAATGTGGGGATAATTGACATTTTTGCAAGATTGAACGTTGTTCCCTGACACAGGCCAGTCCCTACTCTTCACTCTCCACATTCAATCCTCTACCTCAAGCTGGTGCCCCAGATCTGCATCCCCCCTCCTCTGTCACCCCCACTGCTCCCCTGAGCCCCTGGGAGGGGTGTGGCCCCCATGTGTCCCCACTGTGCTCTGAGGCCCTCCTGGGGTTCCTGTCTCAGGGGAGAAGCCGTGTGTGCTGTGGTGGCTTCCGGTTCGTCACTGACTTCAGGTGTGAGTCCTGGCAACCCTGCCGGACGTTCACCACACGGTGAGGGCTGCTTTCTGTCTGCTCCGTGTAGCACCCGTGTGGTGTAGGTATCTGCGTGAGTGAAAGTTGAGTGCACCTCTTCTGCAAGTAACGACTAACTATACGAGTTGTTTTGTGCTTTGGAGAGTTCTAGGTAGTTACTGCTTATATGTAGGAAAGCTCTTGACTTTTGTGTATTAAAGTTGTCCACTCTAAACTCACTGACTTTGTAATAGTCCGCCACCGTGGGTTTTCCAGTTATACAGATGTGTCAGCTGTAAATAATGTTATTTTTACTTTTTTAAAAATGTATGTTTGGCAATTGAGTGTTTATAGTATGTAATCCTCTTTTAGTTATATTGATTTTTTTTTTAGTTACATTGATTTTTAATGTTTAAATTCTTATGTCCTAGTTTTTTAGGAGAATCTCTTACATTTTCCAATTGTTTGGCATCTTTTTTTCCCCCATTTATTTCTTGTTTTGCTGCACTGTGGACAGAGTGGCCTTTGTAATTTAACATTGTTAATCAGCCTCATTTAAAAATTTTGTTGGTTATGGTTTGACTACTATGTTAGACCTATCTTAATGAAGAGTTTTGCTTTCTTTTAGCTGAGAGAATTATGTGAAGGAAGCTAATTGGAAATCGGGACTCTTAAATGACCTAAGATACAATAGAAGAAAAGTAGAAGCCTGACCAGAAGTTGTAGTAACAATTGTCTGTTTTCTCTAAAGCAGGAAAAAGCAGCAGTGAGAGCATTGGTGAGCGTTGCAGAAGCCTACAGCGCTCGCTGCCATCCAGTTTCTCAGCTTAAAAAACAGGTGTGTTGGGAGGGGCATGTGCAGGTCAGTTGTTGCAGAGATTTGAGAGGTACAGGCCAGCCTTGTCCAGCCGGGCTGCAAGTCCGCAGACCTGGCCTTGTAGCCTGCGCGCCTCTTGGACACATGGCCTTGGCCAAGCCACTGTGTCTTTCTAAGGTCCAGCAGTTAGGGTTGTGGTGGGGTTTGTGTCCTTGGCGTTCTTGGTACTTGATGGGTGCCTGAGTGCTGTTAACCCGGGACTGGTCACAGGTGTTGCTTTTCGGTGGTGAGGAATGCCAGCTTTATGAGGCCAGCCTTTGTTAACCTGTAAAGTAAACAAGCAAGCAACAAACTTTCTTAAGCGTTTCTACCAGGAAGTTACAATTTGGCGAGTAGCTTAGGGACTTTATTTTCTGTATGGTAGGCGGTACGAGGGGGCAAAAATGGGGTCGTCTCCAAGAATATAATAATCATGATAGTTGCTAACTGAGAAATTCTAAAAGGAAGCTGTAAAATCAGCACAGAATGGATTGGGGAGATTTGCAATGGCGGCAGGGAGAAGCCGAGCCTGGAGAAGACAGGTCCTGAGTAGCATCAGGTAGGAGGGGTTTATCAGCAGATGTGCAGGAGCAGAGTCCAGTGGCATTCTGTCCTTGATGTTTGAGGGAAGGAATCAGCCTGAGTTCCTGTGTCAGCGGGTCCTGTTTGCGATGGTGCGTCGGGCTACTCTGGTACCTTTATCCACTCACATCGCCCATCGTGATTCTGAGCTTCCAGAACAAAAGCCGTTAGAAGGAGGACCCAGAAGCGTTCAGGGAGGGAGGCTTCAACGAAGGAGGGAAGGTTCTGGAAGGAAGAGAAGCTTTGGGGAGCCAGCCTTCCTGCTCCTTGGCTGCTGCTTCCAGGTCCCGGGTCAATGCCCCTTCCTTTCCCCACAGTGGGCGTTCTGCACCTTCACCTTTTCTGTGGCCTCGTACCCCTGCCGCATGTGATTTAGTCACCTTTTATTCTGCAGCTGATCTTGCATCCTGTTCTTTCTAAGTCCACTGCTCGGGATATCAGCTGCGTAACAAAGTACCTCGTTTGGTGGCATCAACAACAACCACTTAATTTGCTTGTGCTTTTGTGGGTCATAAATTTGGGACGGGCTCTGCCAGACAGGAACCCATCTGAGGAGTGGAAGTCTGTTCTGGGTGCTCGGTCAGCTGCACTCGGGCAGAGGTGGGGACAAGGGGAGGGGCCTGTCTCCAACCTGCTTCTCCCTGTGTTCTCAAGGCCACGGCCATTCGCCACGGCTGGCCCCGACCAGGGGTGGGGACAAGGACCAACTCTCATCAGCAGGCGTCAGAAGAATTTTGGACACTTCCTTAGAATCCCATATTTCACCTGCCTTCCTTTACCTGATTTATCGAGTAACAGACCCATCACCTAGTTTTAAAGTGTGGCATCTGTAACAATTTTACAGATATGTCTTTTCTTGGAAGTGATGACAACATCTGTAACAACTTAAAAACATATTTTCTAGAACATTATTTAAAAATCTTGAAAAGCCGTTGTACTTGTCCTGTCAGGTGCTGAGCTGTGAGAGGAGCATCGGAGTTTGGCCGCTGCTGCCTTTGCCTGAAGGATCCGAAAGGGAGGCTCAGCGGTGAGTGCCCCCCCAAGTCACGCAGGCCTCACGGGGGTCCGAGAACGTCAGCCTCTGAACGATTTTTTTTCTCTGGCAAGCCCGTCGGGAGACAGATCCCAAGGAGGGGTTGCTAGGTCTTGGTGACTGGAGGGCCAAGACTTGGGGGTTCAGGGCCCGGTCGTGGGGGAACCGTTTGCAGAGACCAAGGGCACAGGGACGAGAGGCAGGCCTCATGGGGAGGAGGGTGGCATCTGGCAGAAATGGTTAGTGGACGGTGTGACAGCAGGTCTGAAGCTCAGGAGAGGAGTGGGCATGGACACACTGCAGAGTCAGCTCGAGGGTCACAGGGCATCTTCTGACAGCAGGTGCATCGCCCACAGTGTGTTGTTTCGTTTATTTTTACCTCTCCCTCTAATGGTGGCTTTTTCGTTTTATTTGGGGGGAAAGCAAGTTGCAGATTGAGTGCTTTGCTCAGTGAACCACTGAAATAAATAATATTCTGCACTGGCAATAATTAGGCATCTTGCTCATTGTCATGTATCTTTAAACGTTTTCTGTTTTTCAGATCAGAAGGTAATTCTGAAATAAATGCCTGCCACTCTTTAATCACAGAAATCGTGGCTGAGCTGTGTCACCATGTGCCCGAGACCCACCATGTTCCTCACGACTCAGAGCACCTCCCTCCTGAGAAGTAAGTTCAGGGTATCCTGGGTGAAGTATATTGGGGTCGCCGACTTCGCAGTTTTCTGTGTTTGAAGTCTTACACATTGAAGGTAGTGTTAGAATCCCACTGTGTTCCAGGAGGAATTATTAGATAAGCCCTGATGGTGTGTGCGTTGGTCTGTCTGACGGACGTTACAATACACGATCTGTTCTCACCATCAACACCCGCCCAGTGTAACGATTGCAGCAGGAAACCGAGACCGCGTTGGAGGCCACGGCAGGTGGGCAGGCCGCAGAGGACCGGCGACCATAGGCCCTCGGACTCTCGCTCTGCCCTGCAGGTGGCCCCAGCTGCTCCGTGAGCTCTGCAGCATCCCTGTCCGGACCCTGTTCTGCCCCAGAGCCGTTCTGGAGGTGCTGGCCGTGCTCCGGAAGATCGGCGCCCACTGCCGCCGCGTGTGTGGCCAGGTGGCCGCCTGCGCGGAGCTGAGGCGCCGGCAGTGGGAGGACAGGAGCCTGCGCTCCCGGCAGCGGCGGAACTACCTGCGCCTCGTTCACAGGTGCGCAGCTCGCGGGTCTCGTTTAGAGGAGCTCTGCTGGGCAGCTCTTACCTCTGGGTACACTTCTATCCCTGACTTCAGAGAAATACTTTCAGGAAAAGTTACATATGTGTCACTTTAAAATACCATTTATAATTTTGGGATATGGGTTCTACAGACCCGAATGAATATTTGGATTTAAAATATAACAGCAGATTTACCTGGGGATGCCAGCGTTGTGTATTTTAGAATGGCTACATCCTCACGAAATTACCATTTTGGACAAATTCCTAGAATTTTGGGGTTGAATGGTATCTGTTTATAAAGCTTTTAGTAAGCTTTCGGAAGGTTACATCCAGTTTACACCCTTACCGGCAGTTTATGAGATGATGCTGTTACATCACACATCCTTCCCCAAAACAGGGTATATTTTAAAATTCCTCCCGGGAAGACTGGAGTCTGACTTTAACTGGAATTTGGTCCCAGAGACGTTGAACCCGTTCTCATGTTTAAGCCATTTGTGTTTCTCCTCTTGGGAGAGTCCTTTGCTGAACGTTGACTTGTAAGGAAGGAGCTGCCACTGGGCAAAGGGAACAGGAGCCGAGTGGAGGGGACTGGGTGCCGAGCCGGTGGAGCCCGGTCCTCAGAGCAGGCAGGGCGCCTGCGGGCTCAGAACCAGGCGAGGAGCTCAGGCCCAAGGTTGGGGGGCATCCCACACAGCCTGCAGGGGCCGGGGCTCATGGCCACTGGAAAAATGGCTGTCCACACAAGAGTGTTCTTTTGAGAAGTTTAGATTTAAGGACTTTTGAAAGAAGGATTGGCTAGATGAAACATTTTTCTCCTTATAAAGGTGATAAATACTTACGTTTATTAACTTTTACTTTATTTTTAGTATTAAGCTTCTGTCTTCTATGCTTTACCTGATTTTATTGCTGATTGCACTGGAATTGGTCAACATTCATGTGGTTCTTGGGAAAAATACTTCAGAATATCAGCAGTATCTAAGGTCAGTGTCCTCACTTACAGGAGACGAAGCTGTGTTTTGGTAATTCTGAATCATGTTCACTCCTATTGGTTATTTTCTTGGTGATTTTTTTCAAGCCCACAGTCTGGTCCTGAACTGTTCTTCTCTGTGGACTTCAGTGCAAATTTGTGAGCGTTTAAAACTGACACGTTTCAGAAAATTTAATGTGATTTACATGTGAATGATTTCGGAATTCCTCCCTCTGGTGTAAGAATAATGTCCAGACAGTGTGATTGGGAGGAAGCTGGAGAAGCTGCCACCGTCTTGGGCAGCTGTGCGGATGCCTGGGGCCAGGTCGCGGCTCAAAGCTGTGGACTGTCTCTGCCGCGGGGCCACCCCGGGTACTGTAGGGTGGTGCCCTCCACCCACTAGATGCCAGTAGCCCCCAGTTGTGATGACTGAAAACGGCTCAGATGTTGCCACAGTCCTCTGGGGGCAAAATCACCCTAAGTGAAAGCTATGCCTCTAGACAAAGGGTCTGTGGATTTTCATCGTATTATTCTTTTAACTTCTCCCTAAGTGTGAAAATTTCAAAAACTCATAGTTGGAGAAAATTTTAGGCTACTTGGGAAACTTTGAGGAGAATTTGGAAAATGTGAAAATGGCACTTCTTCCCATCAGTCAGGTAATTCCCCTGTGAACTTTCTGACGAATTATCTTTCAGGAAAAGCCTTTCAACAGCAATAGCTGCTCCCAGTGGGACGTGTTTGCTTTGAAGGGGTGGTCCCTCTCTCCATCAGGGCGGGTGAGGCTGGTCATCAGGGTGGGAACAGGAGGCACAGCCCTCGAGGTCCTGTGTCCTGTGGGTTTATTACGCGTGAGTGTGGTCCAGACGGCCTCTAAGGTCCTTTCTGGAACCGAGTCCCATCAGCTAAGAGCATCCGTCATATGTGGATTTGGGAGAGAAAGATGGAGGGTGTGTGAGCTGTGTGGAGTCTGGGCGTCCACCCCCTCCAGTGACACTCTAGTTCGGCGTTCTTCTTCGTCCAATTTGTATTCTCTCGTTCCTGTTTTGAATGTATTTCTTTTTCTTGAGTTCTCAGACAAAAATTAACTATAGAACTTCAGTTGTAATTTCAAAATGAAGGGGATACATTTAAATCATTATTGCATTTTACAAGGGAATAGATAAAGAAATTAATTTCTTTCTTTTTTTTTTTTATGGTATGTGGGCCTCTCACTGTTGTGGCCTCTCCCGTTGCGGGGCACAGGCTCCGGACGCACAGGCTCAGCGGCCATGGCTCACGGGCCCAGCTGCTCCGCAGCATGTGGGATCTTCCCGGACCGGGGCACGAACCCGTGTCCCGTGCATCGGCAGGCGGATTCTCAACCACTGTGCCACCAGGGAAGCCCTTATTTCTTTCTTTTAAACAGGTTCTTAAAGTCCGTCTTGCAGTACACAGAGAACCTGGCGGCTTACACCAGCCAAGACAAGAACAAGTGGGATGAAGCTGTCAATCTCACACAGGCGGCCTTGTTGAAAATTTGGACTTTTAGTGAGAAGAAACAAATGTTAATACATTTAGCCAAGAAATCCACGAGTAAAGTAGTCTAATAAGTCAGGATGCTTTGGGATCTATCAGAAAACCCGACCTGAGTAGACTACAGCATGTGAGTTGAAAATCCAAAGGCAGGGTGGATTCCAGGTACTGCTTGATCAGGGCACAAGGTCCTTTGCTCTGCAGTTTCCTGATTTGCTTTTCCCAAGTTGTTGGTGTGAACCTCAGGCTGAATCCCTGGGAACTAAATGGGCGTAGCAGTTTTGGGCCTCATCTCCCAATGCATACTGTCCAGAGGAGAGATTTTTCTCACCCAGCTGTCACCCAGGAATGGGTGGCTTCATCTTACTGGCCACAGGCCTAATCTTGAAACGATGGCTGTGGCCAAGACCCTGCCCTGCACTCACCAGTCAGGCTGGGTGGACGTCTACTCCTGGATCGGCCACTGGGGCTTAGAGGGAGGGCTTGGGCTGGTCACCCTTGTCCCTGGAGCTGAGAGGCTGATAATGATTCAGATCTCGAGGGAGAGGGTTGGGGAGGAACAGCTTCTGGAAGGTGCTGGGTAGCAAGCCTAATGGTCAGCACGTCCCCGGGTTTCCAGGTCTGGCAGGTTTAGTGCAGGAACCAGGAGGGCGGAGGAGTGAGGGCCAGGGCTGCAGCCGGAAGAGCCGGGTCAGCCCTCGCAGGAGGCCCTGGGTGGCCACTGCAGGAAGCTTATCCGCTTAGGTGGCAGCAGCAAGGCTGTGGTTCTCCAGGAACCCCCGCAGGGCTGCCCCCAACCCCAGTCTGTGTGTGCTCGGCTGCACCCACCTGTTGTGATGCACAGCCTCCTCCAGGCTTGCTGGCAGGTCTGGCCTGCCAGGAAGGACTTCCCACAGCCTGTCCTGGCTTCTCAGCTGTCAGAGATGAGCGTGGAGGCCGCCGTGGGGTAGGTGGGGCCGTTTAACAACAGCCATCCGTGTTCCATCTGTCGCTTCATCAGCCCAGTACCTGCAACTCCCTTGTAAAGTGAACTTGTGGGTAAAGACAGTGAAACCTGCTTCTGCCTGATGTGATGCCAGATGCCCACGTTGACTGTCCACCTCTGGAGGAGGTGCTCCTATGGTCGGTCATGGTCGGTCACGGGTGTGGGCTCGAAGGCTTAACCACTCCTAACACTCCTGGTGTTGGCGCTGGAACGGGCAAGGGGGAAAATGGACTGATCTGTACTATCACCAAGCCAGTGCAGGATCTGTGGAGCCCAGCGGCTGCTGGGTTGGCAGAAACTCATGTTAAATGCTGCTGCTCTACAGCTCATCGCGTTCCTTTGCCCTCATCTGCCCACCTCTGTTGGTTGTGGGTCTTCACCTGGTAGGTTGACCCAAATCTCACTCTTGAAAGGGCTTTCCCGCTAGAAATCTTCCTAGTTTTGGTAACTTGTTTTCTGTTGACTTTTATCCCTGGAAATGGGCATCCTTTCCCATGGGCCCCCAAGTCCCCGCCTGTGGCCGCAGCCCTGTCCCCAGGGGTGTGGGGGGCGGTCACCCCCATTACAGTCGGCCCCTCTCGGTCCTTTGGTTCCGTGGCACAAGGCCAGCACTGCGGGCGGGCCCTCAGCCCTTCTGTGTAAGGGCTGCCTTGGGGGCCTAGCCTCCCCACAAGCCGTGGCTCCGAGGGGCTCACAGGGCTGCTCCCCCCTCATCTGCTTCCTTGATCGACCATGTGTCCTGGTGGCTCAGAGAGGAGGGTGCCTGTCGGGTGGGCAGCAGCCCCAGGCGTCCCCGTCTCTGCCACGTCCTCCAGGGGCTGCTCGTGGGGCTGGAGCGCGTGCTGAGGTCTTGGAAGTGGTGCCGGGAGAGCCACCCAGCAGATAAGGCTTCTGTGCCGTGGTGATGGGGGTGGGGGTCACTGATGTCCACAGTCAGGTCACCGTGTCACCTGACGCCAGCGGTGGGCACTCTCGTGGGACAGACGTCAGCATGCTGTGCACTCACCTCCTCCTCACGCCCACGAACCACTCTGATACCTCTGGCCCTCAACTTCCGGTCTCGTTGCTTCCAGGCCCCTAACCACCTGGCCACACTTACCAGTTGCTTCCTCCGTGTAGACCCACCCTCACGGCCATGGGTCCTTCCCGGCGCTTGACCTGCCCCCCGAGACAGTGGGGGGGCTGCCCTTGAGGCTGTAACACTACAACTTTCTCCTTTAGGTGGTGTCAGTGGATTTTGCAGAAATCAAACAACTCGTACTTGGGGCAACGGGCCGTAGGAAGCTCTCCTTAAGCCTGTGGGCACACAACGAGGAGGCGTGGGCACGTGAGCCTTTTGTCTCTGACCTGGGCCCTGGAACGTGCACAGCCTGGTCCCGCGTGGGCGTCTGCGGTTTCAGAAGGAGATGCTCCAGCAGGCGCCGACCTGATGCCGCAACGGCTCAGACGACACCTCCCACCATCTCGGTCACGAGGAAACTAGGAGCCTCGGTGGAGTCGGGGTTCTAGACGGTACACGGGTCCGGAGGGCAGCTAGGAGAGTTACTGTCAGGGTTGTGTCCCAGAACCTTTGGGTCTGTGCTGTGGGCCTGTTTGTGGCTGAGCCCCAGCACCGCACAGGCCGCGCCCGCTCACCAAGATCCTCCGCGAAGGCTCAACACCCACAGCCCAGACGCCAGTGCTGGCAACTTCAGAGTCACATTCGGCCGTCACTTCCACAGTCAGCTTTCCGTCCATTCTGCCCCCAGACGATCTCCTATCCTGCCCAGGACTCTCGCCGGTCTTGGTCTCAGCTTCGAGGTTGGGGGAGCTGGCTTCTTGTGAGACTGGGCGCAGGCCTCCGTGGGTGCTGCCCCCGTGGTCCCAGGACCCCAGCGTGTGCTCCCAGAGGGAGCGGCGTGCATTCTTTTGGTGTCGCGCTGCGTCTGCAGGCCCTTCCCGCGGCCTCCCTGTGGGCGAACGGCGGCAACGTGACACCCGTGACAAGCGCTGCCCTTGCTGGGGTGCCGGGCACTAGGGCGGTGTGGCTGGTGCCTGCCGGCCCTCGGGGAGGCCACGCCGCTCCTGGCCGGTGCTGGGCTGGGCACTGCCCACGGGCTGGCTTCCTCCTCTCCGGCCGGTCTGTTTTCCCTGTCCGCGCTCCTACTGCAGAACCCTTGCCTTGAGCAGATGCTTCCCTGCGTCCACCCGGGTGGCAGCCACAGCAGAGGGGGCTGAAGCTCATTGATTTCCTCAAACAATGTCACATGTCTCTGCTGCTCTTCACCGTTGAGTTGATGTAGAACTTCACTCCGAGGGGCAGGCGTCCTGAGGGCTGTGCCACACCGGCCGTCTAAGCCAGCGGGAGTCGCCAGGGTAACGGGCGCCGGCGTCTGAGGGTCCACGACTCGATGGGCACCGTCCGTCACGGCTGAGGAGGCCAAGCAACTGAGAAGCGGCCAGAGGTGCCTGGTGTTAGCGAGTCTGCCTCAAGCTCCCCCCGGACGCTTTTTATTTTCTCTGCTGGCCGAATACCTTCAGCAGGTGGAAACTGCTGGCGAAAAGGAAAGAAGTGAAGATTAGCTAAATTTGTTCTCCATCAAAAGCTCTCCAAGCCATTCAAGAGCGAGCCCGAGAGGGAGCCAGCTCGTGCTGGCCTCAGGAGCGCGGCCGCAGAGGTCAGAGGCCACGGGCTCGGACGCTGGACATGGGCTAGACCCCGGCTCCATCACGTTTCTTCACGGGCTCAGCCCCTCACACCGTTTTCTCATGGGTGACGTGTGGAGGATAACGTCCCGGCCCGATTAGGTTGGCGTGATGACCATGTGCGGGCAGCCCCCAGCCCCTTCCTGACCCGGCGTCGGTGGCCCTGCCGGGAGGAAGGACTTGGGTGCCTCCGTGTGGCGGGCGAGCTGCGTGCGGCCGGAGAACGTCCCGGCCTAAGCCCGGGGTCCGCTCCCCCCACCGCAGTCTCCGGGCCTCTGCGGGGTTTTCGGTGAAGGAGGGGGCGGGGAGCCAGCCGCCGCCCCCCGTCGGAGCTAAGGACAGCTCGGCCTCAGCCCGAGCGGGGTGGGTGTCGGGCGTGCCCAGACGCGCGCACACCTGGAGGAGGGTCGCTGGGTCGCGTCCCTCGGCGTCTCCTGCCTCGCTGTGCTTCTTCAGGGGTTTGGTCGCGAAGCTGCTCTTGCGAGTAAACTTTGGGTTCCTCAGACGAGGGTCGCTCCGGAGCTCTGTTAGCGCTGTCGGACGGGCTGGGCCCGTGCCTCACGGTGTTGCGCTTCGCTGTCGGGTCGCGGGGCGGCGCTCTTCAGCAAAGCAAGGCCGCGGCGGCCGCGGGATGCGCTGGAAGCCTCTGAGGGGAGGGGCTGGGGGATCATGGATCCAGGCGGCACCTGCTCCTTCCTTCGGCCTTCCCTGCAGCGGGCAGAGCCCGGGCTGCCCGGGAGGGTGAAGAGCGGCCGCCAGCTTGTCGGCAGGGCCCACGGGGCTTTCCCCGGAAACGAGCTTTCACTCCGGCCCGGCGAGGCAGGAGCCCCCGTCCTCAGGGAGGAAAGCCCGGGCGGGCTTGACCGTGTAGCTCAGAGAACGAGCCGCAGGGGAGAAGCTCTTTGTTTGAAGACGGGGGTCGATTTCCTGCGGAGGACGGTGTTCGGCGCGGAGTTGCCGTGGAAGTGGCCTCCTGACGGCTCCCCTTTACTGCGAATTCCCAGCTGGCGTTGCGGCGTCTGGGGGCGGCTGAGAGGAGCCCGCGGAGACGCAGGCCTGCGCAGGGCGTGGCTGCGGCCGGTCTACAGCCACACTTGGCAGTTCCAGTAAGACGACGTCGCTCTGTTGGTGCCCGTGCCCCCAAGTCTTCGAGGCAGAAATAACCTACAGCTGGACCCCTCCGGGTCCCCGGGGCCCTGGATAATGTGGCACCAGAGTGAATCGATTTGGGACCGTTTACAGCCCATCTAAGATCAGTTCTTAAGGTTTTCCAAAGAAGACCCTGGATGATGATTCAGGAAGTTCTTTGACACGTCATTCAGTTCCTTTAAGACAAGAGTATTTTAGGGTACATTCAAAAGAGCCCGTCACGCGCTGAGCCCCGCAGCACTGGTTACAGTCGGGGCGGGCGGTGGCACAGGTTCGTCTGTGTAAGTACCGGGTGGGCCCCCTGTTCCCAGAGTACCTCGAGGTCCTTATTGTTCACGTCCGCCCCCTCTCCACCCGCACCCACCCAGTAGGACAGCTCCTTCCGGAGCGAGGGGGCCCGGGAAGTCATCTCCTCGGGGGAGGAGGGCGGGGCCGGGGTGGGGCTGGTCCTCTCTCCGCAGGGGGCGTGGCCAGCGTGGCCCGTGCCACCTGGCATCTCCTCTCCATCTCATCACAGCCCCGTTTCTACAAGGCTTTGCAGGTGGGTTCTCCCTAGAGCGAATCCCCACCCCAGCACTGTGAAGGCGCAATCCGCCCGCTTTACAGGGGAGAGAGCAAGGCCCCGAGAGAGGAGAGAGGGGCTCCCAGCGTCGCGGAGGGGAGGGTCTTGATGCAGGCCTGCGTTCTGGGCCGGGGACTCGTCCAAACGGAGGCAAGGCCTGTTGGGTGGAGGCACCGAGTTTGACCTCCTTTCAACCCGCCTAAGCGTGCTCTCTGTTCTACTATGAGACCCCTGAGGGTGCTCAGGAGTCTTCCTGGGCCTTCCTGCAGCTCTGCGTGGGAATTTGATTTGGCAGCTGCAGCCCATGAGTAACTGTATTTCACAAAACCTCGCCCCTGAGTTACTGCGACTCTCCCCTCCCATTTGTAAGACGTGACACGGCTTTGAGTGTCAGTGAGGAAATGTCACGAGCCTGCTCTTCCTGTGAACGTGTGTTACCGCTGTCAGCGCTCTGGAGGGGCCCAGTTTCTTGCTGGGATCAGATTCCTGTATTTCGGCTCATTTCTTTCTTTTTCTTCCCTGTAGTAGTTGATAATTCCGATTTCTCTGGCTTGGATGAAAGTTACATAATAAATAGACATAACGAAAATAAGTACTTCATTCCACCGTGGGCAAGACATTCTGCCAGGGATGCTGAAGGGTCCCAAGAGGCCGCAGAGGGAAGAAGCCGTCGCCGTGGATGGTGGGGATGGATGGCAGGAAGTGCCATCCAAGAGGCGCTGGGTCTGGGGTCAGCAGGGGCCCCAGGTGCCATAAGGTCCTGCTGTTTCCCTCTCCATCCGTGGTCTGGGTTGGAGTCATCAGATTGGCCTTGGGGGGCATGCCAGGTGAGGAGAGAGGTGAGTTCGGACCCTTGGGAGGATTGATGGTTAGAACAAAGCCCCACCAGGAAGGCCGAGAAGGATCCAGCTGAGTGCAGGAGGGAAGCCCTGGCGGTTCAGAGGAAGACATGACCCCAGAAATGTCTCGGGACGAGGCTGGGGAACGTCCTCGGCTCTGGCAATTGGGGTCAGGTGGGCGGGAGGGGGCAGGAGGCAGGAACCACAGACTGTGTCCCCGGGGGTTCGCAGAGAAGGGGAGGGGCCTGGCAGGGGCTCTGCTGGAGAGCCCAGTGGGCCGGGGAGACCAGTGCATCTCAGGACTCAGAGTGTCTGAAGGAGGAGAAGATCCTGGAGCAGGTGAGATGGACAGGTGTGCAGAGCCCTGCGTGAGGCCGCCTGACCTCAGAGAAGAGGGAGGGAAAACATGGTGCAGAGGGTTTCAGGGAGGAAGGAAGCTGAAGAAATGGACACAAAGCAGCTAAATGCCCTCGGTGCAGCAGGAAGAGAATGAGTCTTCCAGGAGCGGGGAGGTCGGAGGAGGGGCTGAGGGTGGGAATGTGGGACGAGGGCTTGGAGGAGGTGAGGGCATTGGTCAGCGGAGGACAGCACTGCCCGGGAGCCGGGGGTGAGGAAACCTGCCACCATGCCTCTCAGGACACGGGAGCAAGCTGGCTCCATCCTCCCGTTCTTTCTCTACGGATGGTCGACCTCGGTTACCTACAGGTCGGGGGAACCCTGTGCCCCTTTTAACCTGGCCATCGCCTCCACGAGCGGGGATTCAGGACGGGCTGGTGCTGGGGGCGCCTGGGAACCAGTCGAGGCCCATTTGCTTCGTGCTGTTTATCGTGGCGCGGCAGGAACGCAAGAAGGTGTGAGAGCGACCCCGGTGGGGCGGCGGTGAGACAAACGCTGGGGTGTCACTGCCTGTAAAGCCTGTTGTGTCCAGATGGCTGCCGCCTGTCCAGCCCGTCGCTGTGTTTGTAACACGCCCTCAGAGCCGCCCCCCTCCCGCTGCCCCCCGCCGCCTCCCGGGGCCACCGAGGCCCTGCCTGCCCGGCTCTGCTCTCCCGAGTCCCCGCGGCTTCCTCCACCTTCTGCCGGCGCCTGACGAGCATCCGAGGGCCGAGGCCCCAGGGGCTGACGAGAGGGCGTCTCCATCCCGAGAGGGACGCCCCCCGGAGGCCGGCGCCGGCACTGCCGACTCCACGGTGTTCGTCGCCAGAGGGTGCCACGTTCTCAGCTGTCACTCGTGCAGAGCAGGTGCTCTGTGAACCCAGCGGTCCGGGCACGCCCTCCACCCGCGTGACAGCTCTGCCGTGGCTACCAGGACGCCGCCCGTCGGGTCCAAGAAGAAGCGGCTAACTTACCCCCCACTGTCCCGTCTTTTCTAGGGCATTCGCGTGACAGGAGGTCTGATTGCTGAGGATGTGGTGGGGGGGCAGTTTTCACACCAACTTTCCGACCCATCAGCCACTCGCTGAGGCAGCGTCTCCCCAGACTCCTTGCTCACCCCGCGAGCACCTGGGGGGCCGCCGCGTCCTAGGGTCCAGGTGGACGCTGAAGTGGGTGGAGGACAGGTCAGGCCCTGCAGCTCCCGCTGAGGCCTTGGGGGCACCGCTCCCACAAGGCCTCAGCGGGCAGGAGGGGAGCCGGCAGGGCAGCCGCAGGGGCGGGGGGCGGGGACACCCTGCAGAGGGCTGTTAGCGGTCAGCCAGAGCTGGGGTGTGTTTCAATCCCAGAGAGTGGGCTGAGCATGACCCCAAAGTGAAGGACAAGGGCAGAAGATGCTGCAGGTGCCAGAGGGAGCCACGCGGGGTGAGTGCGTGTGAGACGGGAATGGGACCCAGCGGACAAAGGCAGCAGCACGGGCACTGTGGCCGAGGTGGCCGGACAGGAGGCTCCTGTCTGACCTGAGTGCTCGGCCTGGACTGGATGCTGAGTGAGGCCTGTGTGTCCATCTGAGGATGGAGGAACCCGAGCGTGGCCAGGCCGTGGGCTGTGGCCCATCAGCCCTGCAGGGTTTGGAACTTCAGCGACCAACACAAAGTTCCCAAGTCCACTGGGTTCTATTGACAGCTCTTATCTCTTCTCTGGCTGGCTCCGGGAAAGGACTTTTGCCAATCTAATAGGTTTTCTACTATAGTAAGTTTGAGCGTCTGTTTGTATTTTTTTCCCCTGGACTATCTAGAGGTTTTGTCCATTTATCTTTTGGGTTGCAGATCTTTGTCTTGTTGATTTCTAGGAGCTCTTTATATACTAAGGATATAGCTTGTCATAGGAGGTGAATATATATATATATATACACACACATATATATATTTTTCTCATTGTCTTCTTTATTTCTTAATTTGCTGATGGTAGTTTTTTTATGCAGAAGTTTTTATTTTTGTGTAGTTGAATTTATAAATCCTTCTTTTACTGCTTTTGGATTTTCAGTTTTAATTAGAAGAGTCTTTCCTTGACTACAAAATTATAAAGGAATTTGCCCATGATTTCTGTTACTACTTTTCTGAGTTTATGTTTAACATTTAAATATTTGACTCATTTGGAACTCATTTTGACGTACAGTGTGAGACATGGTTGTAGCTTTTATCTTTTCTTATTTATTTTGTTGGATAGCTACTCTGTTGTCCTAATGCTGTTTATCCCACGGTTGCTTTTTCACTACTGATCTGAGATGTCACCTTTACTACATACTAATTTACCACATACTTCCAGCACAGCAATGGTCTAATGATTAACACTGGATTTTCCTACCTATTCTTGTTTCTTTTTCTATTTGAACTTTCGAATCAAATTGTCTAGTCGTCTTCTCACAATAAAAAATTCAAAATCAAATATCCAGAAAAACCTCAATCCATCCTTATTTTTGTTGTGGTTGCATTAATTTATGAAACAGGTTGGGGAGACTGTGTCCTGTGATGTTGAGACTTCCTGGTGAAGAACGTGGTAACCTCTCCATTTGTTCAAGTTTTCTCATATGAATTTTTTAGGGTATTTAAAAATGTTTCTCAAATAGATCTTAATTTCTTAGGTTTATTCCTAGAAACTTTATCTTTGTTTTTTGGGTAATTAAATGGGGGTAATTTCTTCCATTATATCGTTTAAAGCTATTGGTTTCTCTATTTTAATTTTATACCCTGATATCTTACTAAATTTTCTTATTATTTGTAGAAGGTTTTCACTTCGTGTTGTCTTTGCGCTGAGATAGATGTATTTTGCCATGTTAAGGAAATATTTAATCCTATTTTATTGAGGTTTTTAATGCTGAATTTTATCAAATACTTTTTCAGCTTCTCTGAAGATGATCCTATTATTATTATTATCATTATTTTTTTTTTTTTTGCGGTACGCGGGCCTCTCACTGCTGTGGCCCCTCCCGTTGCGGACCACAGGCTCCGGACGCGCAGGCTCAGCGGCCATGGCTCACGGGCCCAGCCGCTCCGCGGCATGGGGGATCCTCCCGGACCGGGGCACGAACCCGCGTCCCCTGCATCGGCAGGCGGACTCTCAACCACTGTGCCACCAGGGAAGCCCAATCCTATTATTTTTTAAATCTTTAGATCTGTTAAGAGATAAAACAAATTACCTATAACCACTTTTGAAACCAGCTTTTTAAAAGTTTTGAATTTTATTTTGACATGTAATTATGTTTAGCTGAGCTCTATAGCATGTATTATTGAAAACCCAATTTTCCATAAGGACGTACTATTTTCTTAAGCATCTGGAGTTCAACAGCATCTTGAATTCATTTAACAAAGCCTTACGGCAAAAAAACAGAGCTGTGCGGTCATACCATTATTTAAAAGCTGACATTCGTTCTCTGAGTTTGAAAAATAATAGATATATATATTTTAATGAAGAAAGTGACTTACAGCATGCTCGTCTTAAACAAAGCAAGCGTCTTAAACAAAGCAAGAGTGCACAGAAGTAGGTATGTAGGAAGCTAGAAGGATTAGATAAACATTGTCAATAAATTTAAATTGACGGGATACACACTTTAAAATGGCTTTTAAAAATAACATAAGAAATAAGTTAGAAAGCAAATAAGTAGGAAATCTAAGTTCACAGATGCCTGCTATCAGAAGGATCTGCCTGCACGCCGGTCTCCATGGCAACAGCAGAGCGAGGGATCGGAGGCTGAGGAGCCGCCACAGTAAGCCCATCGATCCCCTGAACACCTTCATTTCTGAAGCTTGCTTGTTGCCTTTCAATTTTACAGAATCACATTACAATTTTGTGGTGACTGGAAACCAAGAGGAGAAAAGATTTCTACCTCCAAGATGGAGCAGGCACTCACCACTAAAGGGGAGCGATCTTGAGGCTTTTTACAAAATATTTATCCCCCGGGACTTTGGTCAGGTGCAAGGAGCCCAAGCCCTGGGTCTGGATGCGTAAACCTCCAGCATCACACGCAGGACCCAGTTTTTGATATTCTGTTTGTCGTGGAGGTGCCTGTAAATGGGCTACAGACACTGACTTATGGGTTATTTATTTGTCGCCTCTGCGGTGCAGTTGGCAATAAACACACCACCTTGAGGTAGGGGCGCTGGGAAAGCCTCATCAAGCCGAGAGCTGTTAACCTGCTGGCACTTCCTCCTCCTGAACCTCCTCCTTAAACAGCTGGGCAGGGACCTCATCCACCTCTCCGACGGCTGTAACGCTGGGTGATGGATCTCACGCGGCTGCCAGTGCGGGTGGAGCCCAGCACCTGCGTGCTGTCCGATCCAAGCCTCCTGGAACATGTTTGTTTAAACCAATCAACGCTTTCTGATGATGGCACGAGCCTTAAAGCCTTGACGCTGCCATTTTTCAACAGGGGCAAAGCATGGCTGACGATAACAGAGCTCATCCCCACAGCAGCAGCCCTGGGAGCTGAACCAAGGGTTTCCCCGCGTGCTGTCCGTGCCGCCGCCTCTCACCTGCACGTGGGGTAAAAGCCGCACAAGAGACTAACCAGAAGCGAAAGACTGGAAACGCATGAGAAGGCACCGGGCAGGCTCCTGCTCAAAAGGCTCCACCAGCCAGCCGGATCTCGGCCCACTGAGGTCACGTGTGCAGTGGGGCCTTGGGCGGTGGTTAAACTGTGGGAGGGGTGATCCGGGGGTGGGCGGCCGAGCAGAACGGCTTCTTCAACGTTGTAAAAGTTGCTTAACGAAGAAGCCACTGTAAGGGGGCCTACGGCCCGTGCGTACCTGGTGACTAGCTGGCGTTACACGGCCGTCTGTGTGCTCAGCTCTGCCCCAGGGCTCCTGTGCCTGGAAAGCCTCCTGTTCCATCAGGAGGACCTGCCATCCATGCACAGGACAAAATAGCCGGGGCTCACATACCCCAGGCAGCGCTGGTGGACAGCGCACCCCGGACGGAGGGGCTGGCGAGATGTGACATTTGACATACGTGACCAGGCATCAGATAAGCAGGAAGGCTGATTCCATCATCCAAGTCCATCCTGCGGACTCAGCTTCCGGGAGCACAATATAATATTTCAGTCAAAAAGTTAAATCCTTCCTTGGCCTGGATTTCTTTAGGGATAATCCCGACTAGAGCATTTACACCGAGAGAAGACCCGTGTTTGTCAGAAGTACCTCCTAGCAAGCTCCCTGGTGAGGGCCAAGCCATTATGCAAAGCGAGTGTTATTTATTTATCTTCCCCGGAAAACAGAAAACACACTGTACACACACTTGCCATTCGGTTTGGCAGAGGCTGAGACGAGGTGGTGACACGTTCGTGTATCAGGAAGGAGTTTGAAAACATTAGTGGCGAATTAAAACCAAGCTCCCGACAGAAATGCCCGCCCAGGGGTTCCTGCTGTCCCGACTCAGCCGGGCCCCACGAGGTTGCCAGACGGTGGGGCACGTCTCCCTCCTCCGACAGCCCCTCCCCCTGCCCCACTGCCCAGCTCGGCAAAGGAATGTTTGAACAAGATAACGCGCCCCCAAAAGCCCAAATAAAGTGTTACGAGGAGCACAGGTGGGCCTGTTTGAAAGGCGAACTATTCCCGAAGCAGCCATCAGACGGATGATCTGACTGGCGATTTGGTTAATGTTTCTCTCTCTTCCTGCTGTGCACACGGCTCCCGCCGGCGTGTGCCGTGTGCACAGCCTCCCCGCTGCCCGGGGGTCCCTTCTTTCACCTGGAGCCGCAGCCAGGCAGCTTCTAATCCCACACCTCATCAGGCTGTGCTGCGCAGAGGGTCTCCCACCTTCCCGCCAGGCGTTACCTCAGCTGCCAAAACACAATCTGTCCTGACGGCCCTGAAACCGGGGCCCCCGCCCCTCGCTCCTCCGCCGCTGCCTGAGTCTCCATCTGACTTGGGCTTGGTGTGCCCGGCGGCACTTAATCCCTTTCTCCCTCCAGCTCATGGCAACAGGGGCTCCTGCCAGGCCGGGCTGGCAGCGGCTCCGACAGTGGGACGTAAGCCCAGCTGGCGCCCGGAACTTCCGTGTTCGTGTGCACAGCAGCCCCGGTGCCAGGACAGTGGTTCCCGTGCACCCCGAACGGACCGGGGGCTCTTCCTGTGGCCCCCGCTCCGCATTTGGGGCCATACCTCTGGTTACCCGGCAGCATCTCTTTGTCTCAGGCCTGGTGAGGCCAACAGAGAAACAAAAGCAAGCGCCGCGGGGCTCGGGAGGCAGCAAACGGTGTGAGCAGAGGCCACGCTGGGCCCCTCCGGCCAGGAGCAGCCCAGTGGCCGGGACAACGGAGAGAGGGGCTGGGTGCCAGGGCCTGGGATGGGGCCGGTTGGCGCGCTCCCGGGACAGTCTCTCCACGAAGCGCCAGGGGCCCGGGTTCCCGGGGCGCAGGTTGTCTGCACGTCCGTCTGCACACAGGCCGGCGTCCGCGGCGCGAGCAGACTGGCCCTGACCCGCTGACCGTGGCATTAAGTCCTCGGACGGAAAAGCCGTTGTCGCGGCCCGAGTCGGGGGCATCGTACTGGTTCGGGGAGACTCTGGGTTGATTTCACCGTTTCCTACAAATGACCTCAAGCCCTTGGCCGGAGCCACTCAGAACGGACTATTTGTCTACTCTCTCTCAAAGGCTGGGAAGGGGCTCCCGCAAGGCCTCGGCTGTAAACCCGTTGTGCTTCCTGAGTAGCTTCCCAGCGACAACCCGCCGTCCCACTTGGGACACTGGCTTCCTGGTCAGCTGCCTGGAAGGAGGGACGCCGGCCTCTGACCAACTGCCCGAGTGGAGCCCACCGCCCGGGGACCCTGGACTGGAACGGCAGCCCCAGAAACACGGGCTGGGCTGCAGGAGCTTTAAGATGTGCTTTGAGGCTGGCATTTCTGCCAGCAAAATTCTAAATTCTGCGTGATCCGTGGTCACCTTAAGGTCACGACCTTCAGTTATGCTCCATCGACTCTCCCAAGGAACCCAGCAGACCCGTCCCCTGGGTCACGCCCGGGCTGGTTTGCTGTCGTCAGCGGCGTGGCCGAGAGGGAACGTTGAGCCGGCGCCACCTGGAGCTGCCTGGCCCCGCTCCCGCCGTCGTGCTTCTCAGGTGAGCACTGCCCGTCGCAGCCGCCCTCCGTCCGCGGGCCGCCCCGCCGTTGGCGTGTGTGACATTCCCATGCTGGCCCTGCAGCTCTGGGTCCACCGTCAGCCAGACGCGGCGTGGCGGCCCCGGGCGCAGCTCAGTGGAGGAGCTGAGGCCACGCCAGCCCCGGTGCTCCCGGGCCGACCCCTCGAGGGGTGCACGCTCACGGTGGCGTCCATGTCGCCCAGAGTAGGTGTGCCCGCGGGGTGGGACGGCCACGCCCAGTGGCTCCTCCCCCTCCCCCCACAGGCGCTGCGGCTCCCGTGCCCGCGGCCGTCCGGGACCCGGGCTTCTTCCGTCTCACGGCTCCACCCTCCTCTGGGGCAGGGGCCACATCAGCGAGGGGGGCAGTCTCGGCCCAGCTCCCCGTGTGCCTGCAGCGGAGAAGTGGATGGCGGGGCTGCCGGCCGCTGACCCTGTTCGGCCAGCGCGGGGTGGGGACGGGAGGGGGGGGGCAGGCTTGCTCTCCCCGCCCGGAGGTGGCAGGTCCTCTCCCCGCCGACCCAGGTGCCAGTGGCAGGGGACGGAGGCTCCGCGGAGCCCGGCCCCAGGGCCATGCTGCCCACGGAGGGGGCGTGTGAGGCTGGGCTGACGGCCCGCTGACGCTGCCCCCGATTCTGTCCTTAGTTTACAGGGGAGGTTGTGCGGACTCTCGGATCCTGCAGCCAGGGGAGGTCGTGCTGGAACCCAGCCTGTCTGGCCTCAGGTCTATGCTTTTTCCACCGAGTCTGAGTTCAAGGCTGCTCACAAGCTGCGGGACCCTGGGCGAGTCACACCTTCTCTGTGGGCAGATTCGCATGTCTAGCAACATGGATTCTGCCTTTTTTTTTTTTTTTTTGCGGTACGCGGGCCCCTCACCGCGGAGCGCAGGCTCCGGAGGCACAGGCTCAGTGGCCATGGCTCACGGGCCCAGCCGCTCTGCGGCACGTGGGATCCTCCAGGACCGGGGCACGAACCCGCGTCCCCTGCATCGGCAGGCGGATTCTCAACCACTGCGCCACCAGGGAAGCCCCTAACCTTTCATTTAATGCTGAAAAATCAGGGAATGCCTGACTGCAATACAGACTTGGAGTCAATTACAATTCTCTAGCTCACTTCTGAGGATGTTTGCTGTAAAATATACATACCATAATATTGATCATTTAACCATTTGTATAAATGTACCATTCAGAGGCATTAAATACATTCACAGTATTGTGTAACCATCACCACTCTCTTTACCTAAAGCTTTTTCCTCATTCCCGACATCAGCTCTGTGCCCACGCATCAATAACTCCTGGGCTTCCCTGGTGGCGCAGTGGTTGAGAATCCGCCTGCCGATGCATGGGACGCGGGTTCGTGCCCCGGTCCTGGAGGATCCCACGTGCCGCAGAGCGGCTGGGCCCGTGAGCCATGGCCACTGAGCCTGTGCCTCCGGAGCCTGCGCTCCGCAACGGGAGAGGCCACAACAGTGAGAGGCCCGCGTACCACCAAAAAAAACAAAAACAAAAACAAAACTCCTCACCCCACCCCACCCTGGTAACTCGCTTTGACTTTCTGTCTCTGAATTTGCTAATTCTGGTACCCCTCCTATAACTGGTATCATACAACGGTTGCCCTTCTGTGTCTGGTTTATTTTACTAAGCATAATGTTTTCAAGGTCTGTCTATGATGTAGCAGGTATCAACTTTTCCTTCCTTTTCAACTGCTGAATAATATTCTGTGTGTGTGTGCATGTGCGTGTGTGTGTGTGTGTGTGTGTGTGTGACATCATCTTTATCCTTCATATGCTGGTGGACACTGGAGTTTCCACCGTTTGGCTGCTGTGAACATGACTGTGCAAATACTTGTTCGAGTTCTTGCTTTCAGTTCTTTCGCGTATATACCCAGGAGTGAATTGCTGGGCCACACAGCACTGAGCTGTTCTCCACTGGACATTCTCACCCGCCATGCGTGCATGAGGCTCCAGGCTCTCCACATCTTCACTAACATATGTTGTTTTGCATTTTTCAACCATGATTACGGCCGTCCAATTGGGTGCGAGGTGACATCTCAGCTGTGGTTTTGGCTTGTCTCACCCAGTGACTAAGGATGTGGAGCATCTCTTCATGAGCTTGCTGGCCATCTGCACATCATCTTTGGAGAAATGACAGTTCAAGTCATTTGCCCATTTTTAATTTTTTTTTGTCTGTTTAGCTGTAGGAGTTCTTTATATATTCTGGATATTAATCCCTTATCAGATAGAGGATTTGCAAATATTTTCTCCCATTCTGTAGGTTGTCTTTTTGCTTTCTTGATGCTGTTCTTTACGCACAGAATTATTAATTTTGATGTAGTCTGATTCATCTATTTTTCCTTTTGTTGCCTGTGCTTTTGGTGTCATATTATTACATTTTAATAGTGCATTCTTTCCTTACTCATTCTTACTGCTACCTCTGTCATATGTCAAAATTCTCGAAACATGTGTATCTGTTTCTGGGTTCTCTGTCCTGTTCCGTGGCCTCTGCTTCTCCTGACACCACTGCCTCATTACAGCCTTAGAGTCAGTCTTGACACCCAGCAGGGCAGGTACCACCGTCTCCTCCTCCTCCTTTGAAATGTTCTCTGCTATTCTTAGCTCTTTGCTTTAATAAACTTTACCATCAGCTTACTAAGTTCCATGATAAATACAGCAGGAATTCTGATTGAAATGGCATCTAACTCACAGCTTTTAAGGGGGAGGGTCACCATGTTCACAATATTAGTCTTAACATCCCTCAACACAGTATATTTTCCATGTGTTCAAATCTTTTTATGTTCCTCAATATTTTAATATTTCCCCACCAAAGATTGTGGATATCCTTTTTAGACATATTTCTGGAGCGATGTTTTAAAAATAGCTTTCATGCTGTTGTTTACGATGTCTTCTTTCCTATTATATTTTCTAAGTGATAATTATTGGATATAGGAGTGCTACTGGTTTTGGTAAATAGATCTAACTTCCTCCTCTTTTCCTCTTTTTTATTCTTAATTTCTCTTTTTAAAATTACCCTAAGATTTTAATACATATATCTTACTGTATTTTTATTTTTAACAGACCCCAAATTGTTCAGTATTTCTACCCCTCCAAACAGGAAAAGGATTTTAGCATTTTTAACCACCTACATTTAAACATGAAATTAGTTATTGATTTTTAAAAATATAAGTTTCAAGTACAGCACTGTACTACGACATCTGTGTACACTGCAGGGTGAGCCCCCCCAAGTCTGGTCACCGTCCGTCACCAGACGGCGGGGACCCCCTTCACCCAAGTCATCCCTCCCCCAAAACCCCCTCCGCTCTGATAACAACCAATCTGTTCTTTACACCCGCGGACTTGGATTTTTTGTTTGGTGGTTTGTTCCTCAGATTCCACATACAAGTGAGATTATACCGTATCTTTCTCTGTCTGACTTATTTCACTTAGAATAATACCCTCCAGGTTCATCCATGTTGCCACAAATGGCAAGTTTTTTTTAATGACTGAATAACATTTCTGTATATATACATAATATAATATTCCATTATGTATATATCACATCCTTTTATCCATTCATCCATGGATGGACACTTAGGGTGCTTCCATGTCTTGGCTATTGTGAATAGGGCTGCTGTGAACGTTGGGGTGCATGTGTCTTTTTGAATACATTGGTTTAATGAAATATATTGTGGAGACTGATCTCTCTGTTCCTTGTTATGTTTTGGCGTGGCTCTCATAGCATCTCTGTTGATGGTGCTGGTCTGTAGCGCGGGGCTCTCCTAGGGCAGCCGGCCTGGAGCAGATCAGGAGGCCACCCCTGGACAGAAGGCGCATGACGGTGCTGGGTCCACGGGCGCGTGCGGGGAGGGAGGGGCATGGCTCTAGGGAGAGTGCATTTCACCTGTGGCCGATGTCGTCTCTGGAGCGGTCCGTCCTCCAGGCAGGCCGAGCACCCGCCAGCCCGGCACCCAGTCCCGGAGTCTGAGTCCTGTCTGCCAGGCCGTGCACTCTGGTTTCCTGGCCGGGGCTTCTGTTCAGATGAGTTGCGGAAACCCCACAGAGCGTTAAACTCTCGTCCTGATCCCCCGCTTCGCGGTACAGCGGCCACGAGACGCAGGGTTTCCCTGTTTCCAAGGTGTGGGAGAGGCGTGTGCAGCCAAGGGGAGGCCGTGGTTGTTAGGGACCAGGACAGCATTTCCTGCAGGGAATTAATCCTGGGGCCTCAGGTCCTGCTATGATTTACTCACTGCAGAGTTGAAAGGCCCGGATTCAAAGGCCCAGCGCAAACCTTTGCCCCCTGGGAACAAAGGCGGGAGATTAGCTCCATGTTATCAATCAGCATTGTCAGGATGGGATAGAAACGCTTCACCTGTTGACGCCTTAGTGTGCGCCTCCAGAGGGGGTCAGAGGTCATTCCTGCCCAAGGTTTTGTGTCTCAGTTCCCCTGGCCCCGAATTACCTTTAAAAATGGCCTCAAAGGACCGGAGATGAACGTGGATTAGTGTCTTAATCTTACAGCAGAGCCTGTAGTTAGGGCCTGGGGACGGAGGGGCTCGTGGCATTGTCTGGGGCTGTCCCTGGCACGCGGCCCTGGGGATGAGGCCGGCTTTGAGCCTCTGGACACGACCCTTTACCAGCTAGGGGGCGGCTCACGGGGCTTTGCCAGCTGACTCAGTGGGACAGTGGGGTTTGTCAAGAGCCAAATAAGTGAGCTCTTGGGCTCAGAGGGGAAGGGAGCTCCCTGCCCCGGGGCTCCTGCTGGGAAATGGAGGTGGAGCTTGTGCTCCAGGGACTGGCAGATGCCCCCCGCCCGTGTTCAGAGTCCCCCGCAGGATAACCTCATCAGGTCGAAATTGCCTCTTTTCTGGCTGCACATGCTGTAGACGCAGCCCTGCCGAGACGGGCTTCCACCTCCACGTGGCCTGCGGACCCCAAACCCCCTCTGCAAAGCGGCGCCCCCAGCAGGCAGGGGTGAGGCCCTATGAGTGTCCCCCGCAGCCAGCAGGGAGCCTGCATGGGGGGCCGGGATTGGCGGGGGCCCGTGGGTGCCCGCTGGCCTTTCCCTACAAGGGCGCTCGGGTCACTGAGTTGTCTCTGCGGAGAGTCTGCCTGGGGGGCCCTGCCTGTCCTTCCTGTCGCCCTCCTTCCCTCCCCGCAGTAAATGCTGCTCTGCTGGGCCCTGCTTCCAGGCTGCCTGTCGCCCCTCCTCCCTCGCTCCTCCCACACACAGCCTCCTCCCCACCAGTGTCCCTGGGGGCTGTCCTCTGTCCAGACTCCTCTTCTGAATCCCAGCCCCTAGCCGCACCGGGGCCTCTGTGTGCCGTGTAGACAAGCGGCTTCTCCCGACTTCCCTCCATAAGCACCCCTGCACCCACCTTCCCGGGCCCTTCTGCCTGCTCCTCGGCCCCTGAATCCGCTGGCCCAGAGGCTGCCGGGCGGGCTCCCGATCCTGCACCTCCCCTCCGCCACCCCTCTGGGGGCGGCCAGGCTGCAGGCATCAGGGGATCCAGCTGCTTTGCGCTGCTGCCCGGGGCCGGAAGGCCTTCCAGGCCTTCCAGGACTAGGTGCTCCTCTACGAGTTTAGACCAGTGACAAGACATGAAGCTGCAACACTGTTCTGAGCCGTTCATAATAAAAACAACTCTGTATACAACATCTGAAAGGAAAGGCTGAATTCTCTCTTCTCTTTACGGAAAATATGTGAAAATTGTTCTCACGTGAAGAGGCAAAGACAGGAAGCCGAGAAAATGCAGGAGAGTAGCACTTAGCGGAGTGTCAGGCAGTTGATCAGAAACACGGTTATTGCGGATTTTGCGACGCGTGGTGTTCGCGGTGCTCCCCCGCCGCGCTCTAAGGGAGCATCGCGCGTTCTTCTCCCGCGTGGCCTGCCGCCCCCGCCCCGCAGCTGTGCGGGAGGCCGGCTGCCCCTGGCGCCTGGGCTGCGCCTCCGGGCTCGGCGTCTCACGGGTGATTCGTCTTTTATTTCCCATTTTCTACACAGGGCGCGGGACGTTCCGACCGAACATGTACTTCCGTCGGTCTCGTGACGTCTGACAGCTTGTGAAACCGACGTTTTAAGTAGAAATTCAGCACTTCTCGGAGTGCTGCTCTATTTTTCACTCGCGGATTTGGGAAGCGTCTTCACAAAAATAAGCTTCGAGAAATTTTTCCGAATTTTATTTGCGACCGCGTGTGGGGTGGTGGCCGGTGACCCTCGGAAGCGCCGATCTCTGTCGCGGATGCCGGGCGGCTGACCCCAGGGGATGCTCTGAACCTGGCGCTGAGGAGAGGGCGTCGGGGGTGGGAGAGGCTGGCGCTCAGCGCGCTCCGGGGACTTCGGGAGGATTCTGTGCACGTGGGGATCTGGGGCCAAGAGCCACAGTGGGCGCGCGGTGGGGCCGCCGCCCCTCCTGCAGCAGCTCTGCCGCGGCGCACCCTCGTCGGACCCTCACAGCGCCCCGGCGCGGGCCGCGGGGCCTTCCTGCTCGGAGCCGGCCCGGGGGGAGGGGCTGGCACCGTGCCCAGGCCGCGGCCTCTGCCGACCCCGCTTCCCGGCTGCCCGTCTTCACAAGCGCCGCCTCGTCTCTCCGGGAAGCGGGTGCTCGGGCGCGTCTGGGAGCTCGGGCCTCGCGCACAGCCCCTGGCGGCCCCGGAGGCGAACGTTGCCAGGCAACGCGGGATGGTGAGGCCCACAGTCACTCCTGAAAACGATGGGGCTGGGTCTGATTTTTTCTTCTCTCGGTTGATCTTATTTCCTAGACAGCTTGTCGCCAGGGATGAGCCTTTGCTAATCGGGCCCGAGTCGCAGAGCAGAGCAGGAGACGATGGGGACCCTGCCCCTCGGCTTTTATCACATTGTCCCCGACTTGACCACGGGGTTGTGCTTTTCACTGTGGGTTCCATTTGGCGTTTGGGTCTTGAAATGATCGTCAGGGCCTCACGTCCTCACAGGCACCGAGGCAGCTCCAGGCCTGCCAGGAGCGTGGGGAGGTTTGGAGGGGCTGGCGGACGAGGGTGTGTCCCTGTGGGCTGGAGGGCGTGGGGTGGGCGCGAGGCCTCGATCCAGTTACTCTGCGCGAGGGGCACATGCGGACTTTTCAGCCTTTTTCTCAGGGGAGGGATGTGAATACTGGGGCTCCTCCTTAGGGGAATCTGAGTCATGCAGCACCACATATCACTCAGACCTCCTACAGCCGTTAGGAGTTCATCAAAGCACCTGGCTGTCGGGGATGCCAGCTGGGCCTGGGGGAGCAATTGCCAGCACGCTTGGTCACTCAGAGCCCAGCAGCTTTTGCACCTGCTACGGAGGCTGTAAACTGGTGTTGCAGCCGTTCACAAGGCCCTTTATACAGAACACAAGTCACGTGGGATGTGTTTTACCTTCAGTGACAAGGTCACACAGTAAGATCCTATCGACTCCAGAAGGTCCGAGAGTCAGGGGACAGATGCCAGGTGAAAAGCTTAAGTGGGAGATTGGAGACGCCGTCGTCACGGATGGTTTTTCCACTGAAAATTTATTAACTAATTTTATGGCCGGCCTCGCCATAGATTAAAATTGTACATTGTTTACTTGGGTCAGCTGACACGGAGATTATTAGGCTAAAGATCTAGGTTCTCCTCGAATCTGCACCAATTTTAGATGATGTCGGGCACCTCCCAGGCCATATTTCTGCTCCCGAAGGCAGGTCAAACACACAGCCAGGATCAGGCTACCCCGTTATTCTGGAAATGCCAAAGCCGTCTTTACTGGGATTTCTGTATTAATTTCTGGTGAGAGTGGTAGGTTTTGAGCCAGGGTTGCCACGGTTCATGTTTATCAGAAAGAGGATAAAGGTGCCCCTCTTGGTTTCTCTATTGTGAAAACAACGTACATAGGCTCAAAATGTTTTAATCTTTTTGAAAGAGAGGTATCTTACAAATCACCAAATAATTGCTGTTAGGATGAAATTATGAGAACTTGTTTTCCCTTGAATCTACTGATTATCACTAAATTGCAAACTTATTTTCTAAGAAACTCTACTAATTTCTTAGATTCCGAGCTCATCTCAGGAGCCATCAACCTACGTTTTGTACCAACCACAGCTCTGTGCAGACACCTGAGGGACTTGACTCATTTTTCGTGGAAAATTAAACAATTTATTGTCATTGTTACTTTGCCAAGAGCAGAAGAAAATGAGGTCAGGTTTGTCCAGCGAAAGCTGACGCTTCTCCCACTGTCCTCAGGCGGCTTGGGGGCCCTGACGCCCCGAGAGCCTCCTCCCCACCGCCTGTCGTGGGGGACAGAGCAGGCCGCCTCTGTGCGCTGCTTATTGGGGGGATTCAGAGCTGCTTGTCGTGTTTTGGGGTGTTTGGGTCCCCGTCGAGCACGTTAGTCACATGGGATTTATATCTACTAAGGAGGTTACGGGTCTTCAGGTCAGGAATTTCAAGGAACAAATAGGCTGTCATCACCTTTGATGGGCCAGCGGACCCGCTGCTGAGGAGGGACACGGGGTGTCCTGCCTTTCGTCCACGGTCTTCACCGCGGACCTGCGGCTCCTCACCCAGGGAGGGGCTCTCCTCGTCCGTCAGTCCCCCTCACGCGGCGCGTGCTCCGCGGCCACCACGCCCCTCCCCTCCTGCCAGGCCCCCGCGCCTGAGACGTCATCTGTGTGTCATCTGCGTCGAGCCGCGTGAGTGCACGTTCTTTGAGAGATTTCCATCTTCTGAGATAAGCCTTTATTTTTGTCTAAAGGTGGCCTAAATGGCCACAGTGAAGGTTTAAATCTTAAATTATCCATTAAATTCTGAAACCGTGTTTACCTGGAGCTTGTTGGCTCGTTCATGGTCACAATTAATACGGGAGAAAAGGGCGAGGAGCCAGCCCCCAGGGTCAGGATCGTCTCGTTCTTTCTGTCTCGTCGCCATTTGACTTGAGAACATGTACCCTGTGAGGTCGATGCCCGGCCGCCCCGCGGTCCGGGCTCCTGGCTGAGCTCTGCGCGCGGCCCCCCGGCTGGGAGCCGTCGGCCAGGCGCATGCGTGTTGGAGCCCGAGGCGCCAGGCGGGTCCCGCCGCCCCGCGGCTCCGCGCCGCACGGCCGTGCGGCCCCAGAACTCGCCCGAATGGTCTCCCTTTGGGGGCAGACTCCCAGCTCCACTCTGTGTCTCCGCAGGGAACGTGCCCCCCACCAGCCCACCAGGAGGTGGTGGCCGCGGTCCCGGGGGTGGGACGGTCGCCACATCAGAAAGAGGCCAAGTGAGCCCAGAGCAGGGACGGCTCACTCTCCATCCACCGCCCCTTCCTACACTGAGGGCGAAGACCATGTGCCGTGTTGGCTGAACCCCATTTGGTTTTCCTCTTGGTCCACTGCTGGACTTCCGCGTTGCCGAGTGGGTCCCGGGGACGCGGGCGAGGACGACACCACCGCCAGCTTGCTCGCCTCCGCCGCCAGGGGTGTGCAGGGCCCCCGGACAACCTCCTGGCGCAGAGCCCTGGCCTCACCCACACCAGGCCATGGCAGGAGCAGTTCGCCCCCTTCGGGACAAGGCACTGAGGTGCTGGCTCGTCCACGACAGCAGGTAGCCTGTCGGGACTCCAACACCGGAGGACACTTGGTCTTATGTATCTGCCATGATGACATAAAGAAATTTCCCTGGTTCCATCCTGCAAATGGAAGGAAGACGGGCGTTTTTAGCTCCAGGTTGGGGGAAGAGCCTTGGATTTGCAGCTGCTCACGCAGGGCCCGTGCTTCTCTCAAGGTGTGGGTGTAGGTGCCCGGCCGGCTGGGCCCGAGTTTTGTTACCAGGGGCCCCTTTACTACAAACGGTAACAGGCAGGGATGCTTCTTCGATTAGAAGTCAGCACAGCGAGGTCGGCTTGGGTAGAGGGCCAGCGTGTAACCCCGAAAACTCTGGCTCCCCAAGAAGGAACACCCTCCCCTGTGTTTCCAGCCAGGAGAGTGTGTTTTTCTTGATCTGGACTGAATTCAAGGAGAAGAAGACAGCTCACCCAGGGACAGCTCAGCAAGTCTCCCTGTGTCCAGGCCAGGCTCCCACATGTGATTCAAAGTGGGAGATACGGGGCTTCCCTGGTGGCGCAGTGGTTGAGAGTCCGCCTGCCGATGCCGGGGACGCGGGTTCGTGCCCTGGTCCGGGAAGATCCCACATGCCGCGGAGCAGCTGGGCCCGTGAGCCGTGGCCGCTGAGCCTGCGCGTCCGGAGCCTGTGTTCCGCAACGGGAGAGGCCACAGCGGTGAGAGGCCCGCGTACCGCAAAAAAAAACAAAACAAAACAAAAAAATGGGAGAGACGCCCTGAATTGGAGGGAGAGCGGGAGGGGAACGGGGGAGACAGAGACAGGGAGAGAGATGGGGAGAGACGGAGACACCCAGTGGCGTGGGGCAGGGGAGCAGGGGGGAGGGGACCAGGGGCGGCATGTCCTGTACACTCCGGTTGGCAGTGACCTTCCAAGGCCACTCGGGACACCGACAGCTGTGAGAGAGAAGAGGGGTGTCTCTCCCACGGGGCACGTGCCCCAGGCGCCCTCTGGGGCGTGACCAGAGCCGGCGCTGGAGTCCCAGGACCTCTGGGGGGTCCTTGGGCTGAGCCCACCTCGCCCGCCGTGTTTCATAGTTAAAGGTGGGTGACGGCAGAGGCCGGGCTGGGGGGCATCAGGGCGGGTGGCCCCTGGCCCACGTCTTCCCTCCTGAGACTGAGGCTCGGGGGCACTGGGGGAGGAGAGGGAGGAGGTGGGGAGCCTCCGACGGGGCTGAGGGGCCGTCTGTCCTCGCTGAGCTTGTGCTGACTGTGGCTCTCACCTTTGCTCAGTCTGGCCCTGCCCGTCCTCACCAGCCTCTCCCCGTGCTCTGCCTGGGGGTTCTTCTAACGCACCCTGGCCTGACATCGCAGCCCAGATTTTCAATCCTGGGCATGAATCAGGATCACCGGGAGTCTCACAAACCCCGGCAGCCAGAAACCGTGGCCTGATCTGCCCTCATCGGAGGCCCTGACACTGCTGCTGCCTGTTTTGTTCTGACATCAGTGATTTTTGAAAGCTCACCAGTGACCCTGAGGGGAGGCCTGGGTTGTGACTCCGGGGTCTGGGGACCCCGGCCCGGTTCTTGGGGCTGCAGGGGAGTCTGGCTCTTCCCGGCTGAGCCCCGAGTCCTGCAGGAGGAGCTGCGGGGGCCGCCTGACCCCTGCCTGGGATCTTGGCTGAGGAGGAGTTTCGCCCAGACCTGCCGTGGCCCTGGGGTCACCCCCTGCCCGCAGCCCTAGCAGCCCGGATGCCCTTCCCTGATGAGGCTTCGCCCTTAAAGGAAGGGAAGGAGCCTCTGACTGCACCCCGTCCACGTCAGCCAGGCCCACGTCTCAGAGGCAGGAGGGACGTGGGGAAGGCAGGAGGGGCTCGAAAACCCAGGGCGCCCACGCAGAGGGCAGGGCTGCCAGGAGCATCTGGAAATCCGGGTTTTGCCTCAGAATCTCCTGATTTTAAACAGGAACATTTTTTAAAAGAAACAAGGCCAAATAAAGCACATCTGCAGGCCAGTTAAGGGTCATTGGCCCAAGTTTGCAACTTGCCCTTCCCCCTCCTCTGTCCTTTTTGTGAATTCAACATCACTTACTTATCATTTACCATAAACCACACACTGGTCTTGGCTCTTGGAATAAAGCTGGGAACGCGGTGGCAAAAGTCTCTGCTCCCCGGAACTTATGGATGACGGGCGGAACCTCTGCAGGCTGTGAGACCTGCGAGCAGGATAGACAGGGAATCTGACAGGGCGGGCGCTGGCCAGACATGGTAACATGTAGGAGGGTGTCCCTCTGGAGAGGATCCTCGGGTTAAAATCTGAACGAGAAGGGCAGCGAGTGCAGAGGTCCTGAGGGGGAGTGAGAGCGGCCTTTCTGGGGGCGAGAAGGGAGGCTGTGTGACAGCCCGGGTGGGGAGGGGCTGCTGCAGGGGGACCCTGAGGGGAGGAACAGCCGACTCTGATGGTGTTTGGAGAGCTCACTCCCCTGAGAACAGAGGCCGGACCTGCAGTGGCTCGGGATCCGGTCGAGGAGCACTGGGAGAGGAGTGCAGTGCATTTTGAGGTTAAAGCTACTGGAACAGTGGTGGAATCTGGGGTGGGGTAAGGCCAATGGAGGAAGCGGGGGCAGCAAGAGGCGTGGGGACCACCCTGCCGCCCTCACCTGCACGGTCTATCCACAGACGCAGCCGGATGCCTGGGGGCGAGGTCAGGGCTGTGGACGAGCACCTGTGACGTCACGGGACTTGGGGGTGGGTAGGGGGGCGGAGGAAAGCCAGCGAGGGGCGAGCACACGCAGCCCATGAGATGGAGGGGCATTTGTTCCGGGGGCCGGAGCAAGGCGTCCTGCAGAGGCTGGAGCTGGATGCCGCGGAGAAGTGACCACGGGCCCTGCGAGGTTCTCACCTCCCTCTGTTTCCTGGCTGGGTTTCGTCGTGGGCAGGCCCTGATGTAAACATTTAGGGCTCTAACACTGAAAAGACCGTGTGGCTCCCTCCCACGTGTAATTCAAATGCAAAAAGTTTTTTGGAACAAAACAAACTTAATGATGAAATATTTAAAAATTCCCCTAGATTTTCCGATTGCAAAATTCTTGGTAAGTTTGTGCAAATCTTTTGTTGTTGTTGAGTTTCCAGCGTGCCTGCTTTGCTGGTGTCTGAGCAGAAGCGTATATAGTCACGGGGCAATTAGTTCTGGAACTTCTAGTTGGCCCCTTGGCTGGAGCTGCCGCCTCCCTGGTACCAGAGCTCCGCTGGTGGAGTGATTGTGTTAAGACAAACATAATCCCCCCACCCCAGGTGCCCAGGGGAGCTTCATGGGACCAGAGTTAAGTCCTGGCAGCAACAAGGCCTGTAGAGTCACCCAGTCCCCCAGGCACTCCCGTGTCTTTGTTCCCTTGAGCGGTTCCACCTGGAATATTCTGTCCTCCAGATGTGGAAATCCTGCCTTCATTCCCGGCAAGAGCTGGCATGGTGTCTGCTTATTTGTGCGTCTGTGGGTGTCTGTGCTGAATATTGTTCAGATGTTGGGATTATTTTAGAAACACACCTATTTGTTAACCATGCGTCTTTGAGGTTTGCCAGGGATGTGCCCTGAGACTTTGACCAACCCCCCAGTTTACTGCCCTCTGGGACTTACTTGGAGCTATTGTTTGGTCTCCCAAATTTTTTTTTTTTTTTTGCGGTACGCGGGCCTCTCACCGCTGTGGCCTCTCCCGTTGCGGAGCACAGGCTCCGGACGCGCAGGCTCAGCGGCCATGGCTCACGGGCCCAGCCACTC